>NC_028644.1:14210233-14255251 GCF_001406875.1 Solanum pennellii | reverse complement strand
AGGTTTTTCGAACTATTTATAGAAAATAAAAACCTAATTATACAAGGACTCTATTTACTTGAAATCTGTCAAAACGCGGCTGGGTCGACGGACAACGCGACGGATCGTCGTGGTCACGACGGGCCGTTATGGAATCCGTCGTTCCATACTTGTGTAATTTCTTCTGCTGCTCTCTTCATTACCCTCGACGGCAAGTATGACGAACCGTAACAGACACGATGGTCCGTCGAGGGTCTTCATTTCAAAACACTTCAACTCTTGGAATCTGGGTACTGGGATTACTTCTCTCAACTTCATGACGAACCTGTAGGACGGACCGTCAAAGACACGACGGACCGTCACAAGCTGCGTAACCCCACACTTGGTCAGACTTCCCCATCTTCCTTCAGCAGCTGCACTACGCTACCACCTACGGACCGTCACAGGAACGACGGACCGTTATAAGCTCCGTAGGTGGTCTCTTCTGCACTTCATCGCTCAAAATCTCCGCATTCATCTTTGGATAGATTTACTGCAAAACAAAGAGAAACTTATATAATAATTAGCACAAAAAGGCATTTGGACACACTAAACTTAAGGAAAAAGTATTAATAATACCGTGAAACCACGGTATATCAACACCCTCAACTTAAATTTGTTGCTTGTCCTCAAGAGACGCACTATGACTCACTACACAATCTTTGTACAATAGTATCCATGTTTTATCCTTTTCAATCATTTGGCTATCAATCCCGATTAATCTCATCAAATCTATGCATGCTCACTATTAGGCTTTAATTATGTTGGATCAGAACATGACACAGACTCACCATGCACTAACACCTATCCTCTTCAATTTCTCACCGAGGTGCTAACAATTACGGTATTGCAACTAGTGTCCTCACTTCAAAACAAAATCCTCATTTTTCACACAATGATTTTTGTTTGAGTATAAGGATTACTTTTCAACACTCGCTCTCAGAACAAAGTCACACTCATTCATACCTATTGCCATAAGATTGCCCTTATTTTCACTGCTTTAAGTTCGCTATACAACTCTTGGGATCACGATAGGACTTTCTTAGCTTGTAACGTAGGCTCTGGGTCAGGTAGGGTATATTTAGGTATACTTTAGTGACTTTTTTCCCTCCTTGACATATCGGCTAAACCATCCCTCTTTCTATCATTTTATCTCGCCCAGTTTATTCTTTCACCTTGCTATTTTCTCTTCTTTCTTCATTTGTGTAAGTGACTCTCTTCTTTTCTTGTTTGTAATACTTGTATATTTTTCTTTTTCTTTACTTTTGTTTCAACTAAATCTTGAGTCACTTTACTTTTTTTCTTTCTCTCTCTATTGTTCTTTCAACCCCACTTTCCAGAGTATTCCTCATAATAGCCTCCCTCAACTCATGGCTTTGCCATGAGTCAAAGTACACAATACCCAAAGTTGGGTCAGGGCCATAAAGAGGTTGTTTACTACGTTAGCCACCCTCAACTTATGCTTTTGGCATAAGCTGAGGTGCACATGTCCAAGGAGGGACCAGGGCCAGCACATTATTCCCAGAAAAGATCAGTTGGGGTGAGAAAGAAAGGTCTAATTTAAGCTCAAATTATTTGGATCAAAGAAGGATAAATTTCATTTGATTTTCTTTAAATTAGGCTAAAAATGGGCTATATTGAATAATGGCCTATGATCCTTTCCTAATTGTCTATTACAGCTTACTTTTAGCAAGCCTAACCAGGCAAGTTCTAGCTCAGTACAAATAATGGACTATTCAAATTTTCCTTACACTCACTTGACATTTCATCACTCTACCAGATTATCAGACACCTAGTTCGAATTTTTAGACTTATGGTCATGCAGTGGTGTACCTCTATGTCATGCTTAGAGCCACACATTTATCAATTTCTATGCCTAGTCATGCATCATTTTTCCATTTTATCAGGATATCATTTTAGCCATCATGCTCCAGAATTAAACTATGTACACAAGATATAGACAAGATATAGACATGCCGGTTCAACAGAAAAAGTAATCAGTCTTTTGGGGAAAAAGAACACAGGCAAGAAAACCCCAAAAGAGGATAGTGAATTGGGCTACTCAGACTTCACCCTAACACTCACTAACCATTTACCCCACCCCCAACAAAAATACATGCTATTGTCCCCAATGCATAAAAATTGAAATACTAGAGTGGTAGGTGAAGCAAACCTGTGGCGCAAAAGCGCCGACGATCAGCACGGACCGTTGTGAGTATGACGGACCGTCGTAGGGTCCGTCGTGTCTTACATAGACTATGTATATATAGAGAATTAAACTATGTATAAGACTATGTATATATGGAGAATTAAACTATGTATATATGGAGAATTAGACTATGTATATATGGAGAACCCTGAAAGAGAGTCTCTGATTAGTATGACGATACGTGCAGGACGGACCGTCACAAGTTCGACGGTCCGTTGTGGGTGTCCGTCACATGTGTCCGTTGAAGGACACTTGGAAAAAGTGAGAGACCCTTAGAAACAGGGTCTCTGACAACCAGAACGGTTGGGCAGGACGGACCGTCGTAGGTACGACGGTCCGTTGCGTGTTCCCTAGTTTGAAAATAACATAAAGACGTACGTCGCACGACGGATGCTACCATTACTAAAAAGAAAAGAAAGAAAGAAAAAAACTATAAGTATTGGGTTGCCTCCCAACAATCGCCTGATTTAACGTCGCGGCACGACTGAGGATACTTGATTACTCAGACTTCATCAAGATGGTATGCCTCTTCCTCTCCGTGTATTTGGCATACAAGGAGGGTGGTTCTGCATAAATCAAAAACAATAAAACAAAGTAAAATCAAGAAAATATCAACTAAACTATAGTAATAAGTTTAAGTTAATCTAAAAGCTATAATCCCCGGCAGCGGCGCCAAAATTTGATACGCTCAAACTTACTTCTCAAATAAGAAGTAAAGCGGTCGTGTCAAGTAAATAACCCAACTAGTGAGGTTGGGATCGTTCCCACGAGGAAAATAGTCTAGACTTAACTTCAACTTGTTATTACTATTGTTTGGTCAATGACTTCCTTGGAAAGTAAAAACAATAAAAGGGGGGTTTCTATTTCTAAATGAGTTAAAATAAATAACGAACTTAAAAGAGACACTTAACAACTTTTACAGTTGGAGTTTAATCAATTAATCAAAGTAACTAGGGTTTACGTGTTCCCCACAGGTTCATAACTTGATAATTCTAACTATAACAATTCTTTCCTAGTATCTTGCATGCAAAGTGATAAGTTATGTATTTCTAAATCCTTGGTCCGGCATCTAGAAAATCTCACTCCGCACCTTGGTCCGGCTACGTGTGTTGCTATCCTAACCCTTATCTTTACCTCATATTAAGCATCGTATTCGATATTTGACTAAGTTATTACCTCGTACCAATCAATACTAGCCTATTAGATAGTATACACTAAATCTATGTTAATAATTCTTTTCCTATTATCTACCTCCTTGGTCCGGCAAGTAGCATTAAGGCGAGTTCTAACGTTGGCCATCCGTTAAAAAGACTTCTAAGCGTAAGAATTATTAATACATGCAAGACACTATTCTAGAATTGTTATTTTAGTTATGTTTTACCTCATTATTAGCCTATGGTTCCCACAACCCTAGTTATGGAGTTTAGTTACCCATAGTCATAATTACAATATTCAAATATATGATATAAGAATTCATGTACTTACTTCAATGAGAAAGAGTAAAATCCGAAAGTTTCTTGATTAATCACCATAAATCACTTGCAAGAATCTCAAAATCTAACACTAATACACAAAATCTAATAATATGATGTCTAACAATGGTCTGGAGTCTAACCTAATAATCAAAGGTCCAGACTCCGACATCTAAAACGAGGTTTTTCGAACTATTTATAGAAAATAAAAACCTAATTATACACGGACTCTATTTGCTTGAAATCTGTCAAAACGCGGCTGGGTCGACGGACCACGCGACGGATCGTCGTGGTCACGACGGGCCGTTATGGATTCCGTCGTCCCATACTTGTGCAATTTCTTCTGCTGCTCTCTTCATTACCCTCGACGGCAAGTATGACGGACCGTCACAGACGCGACGGTCCGTCGAGGGTCTTCGTTTCAAAACACTTCAACTCTTGGAATCTGGGTATTGGGATTACTTCTCTGAACTTCATGACGAACCTGCAGGACGGACTGTCAAAGACACGATGGACCGTCACAAGCTGCGTAACCCTACACTTGGTCAGACTTCCCCTTCTTCCTTCAGCAGCTGCACTACGCTGCCACCTACGGACCGTCACAGGAACGACAGACCGGCATAAGCTCCGTAGGTGGTCTCTTCTGCACTTCTTCGCTCAAAATCTCCGCATTCATCTTTGGACAGATTTACTGCAAAACAAAGAGAAACTTATATAATAATTAGCACAAAAAAGCTTTTGGACACACTAAACTTAAGGAAAAAGTATTAATAATACCGTGAAACCTCGGTATGTCAGAAAGAAGATTAAAGTATTCAATACATATATTAAATGATTATAAATTACGAAAATTAAGAATATATTTATGGAGAAATCATCCTTCAAGCTCCAATCTCCATTTGAAGCTTCAATGGTGCTCTAGAGAGTTCTTCAGAGCTGTTGGGGCTTTGATTTTTAAAAGTGAATTCATCTAAGTGTTTAAGACTTATAAACCCACTAAAAATATCCAAACTACCCTTATTAAGTCTTCCAACTAATTTTAGGAACGCTAGCTGAATGAACCAAATGCCCCTAGCCTTGGCCATGACCTTGAAGAAAACTGCAGGTCTCAACGACGGCTGCTCACCTACGGGGCATCCACCCAAAGAAAATCCAATTGGAAAGTCGTCGATTGGGTTAGATACCAAAAATTGGGAACATAATATCCCTAGAAAAAGTCTCCACGAAATCCTTCCACCTTCGTGGCATCGACCATCCTACAGGCTTCGATTGCCCTCAGTAGGTGGGACTGTGTTGGATAGATTTGGCTCATCCAGTGGGTCGTCTTCAAGGACCCTTTGGTTGGTCCTTACAAATTTTTGTCTTAACGTTTCCAACACGAATATACTTGTACTCATGATAAGGACCTCCGACATTAATTTCATAAAAAACGAACATGTAAAATTTGACGAAACACACTAAGGCACACAAGCACATTTAAAGGCAAAACTTACGAATGTCATGGACGTTCTTGGATCTTTGACCTCCAAACATTACTTTAGACACTGCCTATAAAAATCATCATATATAATTTAAGTACATTAGAACATCATGACGCACATGTTAGGCTCTAGTTGAACCTACGACATTTTAGAGGTGTTACAAAATCGCTCTAGGAATGCTTCTTTCAACCCAACCGAAGTCCGAATAGATTAATCTTGAATCGCGTAGAACAAACTGGTAGACTCACAAGTAATAATATAAAGGAATTACGACTGGGGTCTATCCCCTAGCTGAAATCGGCGTTGTTGAGCTTATGGAGGTCGCAGACAGACCTAGATACGTCATCATTACATCGTATAGGTTAATTTTAGCGGAAATTTTAAAACTTTTTTTTATTTGAAGTATGCGTAGACTTCATAGTAAGAATTTCATTCTATCACATAAGTTCACAACAACCATTTAATAATAAGATATTCAAATGAAGGAAATAGTTCATAACTGCATTCATATAATGTTGCCAAAATGGCACCAATACAACGTCTGAAAATAAGTAAGAAAGAAACACTTTTTGAACATCCTCCACTAGCTCATGGCTACATCTAAGATAGAATATAGGAGATAAGCATCCTCTAAAGAATGAAGGCCTACCATGTCCGGATGAATGCTCCTCGTCCGGGTAGCTTCAACTAAGTCTGTTAAGCTCTAGCGTCCACCTACACCTGCACCTAAAAGTAAAGGATTGTATGGAATTGGTACACACTGGTACTAAGTATGGATGTATGCAATTACACACAAAGGACATGCATGATTTATAAGAGATCTCTCAAAACCATATAAGTTATGCAAACCCAAGTCAGTTGGACTTGCCAAATCAGATTAGGAAAGTCATGCTATGTGAGTAACATGCATCATCATTCTTTTCATATTGCACACCACACATAACACATTTAATTTAGAAAATACATATATCACATATCATTCGTTCATATTCCGTGAATCCTTGGAATCACGGACATGACATTAGGACTTCCTAAATGAGGGCTCTACATATGGGACCTCAACAAGGGAGTCTTCTTTAGAAAACACAAAGTCTTCTTCATTCATTCATAGGTACTTCATTTTGATCCATTTATATACCTAGGATGTTGTTTAGGACTCTCATCGGGTTCACTTGGCAACGACTAAGAATGGCCTAGTGTCATTACTTGACTCTAGTTAACCTCTTGATTATCCTATCTAAACACCTTGGTATCATTCATTTCATTGTGTACATTACATGAGGCTGGCCTCATTCTTTTTTGGGAACTTTAAATTAAACTGATATAGATTATGTGAGCTTTATGAAATCCGCTGTCTACCCCACACCGAAAAGAGTTGGAATCAGTGGCCAAAGTGAAACCAAAATATGCAAGCATATACAGGGAAATCAACCGTGCTAGACCCATATGTTGGCAGCATAAGTTTAAAGACTAGGAGATATAAGGAGACCCATACCCTCCTAAACGGACAGTCTCATCTCATGAGATTTACATGAACCTCTGCCTTTCATAAAGTAGGAATCGCGACTCATAGCTAGCCTATCAGTGCTCAGTATAAAGTTTCATTACTTTCATATCACACATCATAAAAACTTGCTTCTTCAATGAGGGTATTATTTCTCATTAGAAGATTTCTCATCTCATCAATAGTATTAAGTGTGCATTAATCTCAATACTTTCATTAGAGTGTTTCTTAGAGACTGGTCTCTTTCTTAGTTTTACACTGTCATAGGTGAGTACGATTTTGGTAACACTTATTAGGCTCATTTGAGATTGGTCTCGTCTTTCATATTAGCCTCTTATCATGTTGTCATCACATTCATTAACTTTAGCATATTAGCTCTTCAGAATTACTCACCCCATTACGTGAATATTCATTTCGTCATATGCCAATACACTTGGCCTTTTATTTTATTTCACACTCTTATTTAACCCTTTCGGGGTCACATCATTTCATTATATACATCTTAGGTTTGCTTAATTTTAAACGTACGCTAGACTTATGAACTCATACGTACAAGATATTAGGCTTCGCTCATAATTCGTCTAAGTGACTTACACTTACCCAAGATTATATGGTACACGACTTATGCTTCTTGTATGTATGCCAAGGTCTCTAGTTTGATTCATACATGAGAATTCATTAAATATTTACTCACGTAAGACTTATGTATCAATACAGATTTGAGCAAGGAAACCCGATTTCGAACCCCTTGAGCAACCCTTAGTCTTATATTAAATTTTGATTTTAAATTTCCCCTTTGGGACCTGAGATCGAATCCCAACGCCTACATTTCTTTTCTTTCTTTTATCTCCTTGATTTTTCTTTTTTAGACCGAGAGGATGTGGGATCGATCCCCCACAACCTCAGTTTATTTTTCTTCAATAGGTTCTCCTAGTTTCCTCATCTATCCGAGATGTTGTGGGTTCGATTCCCACCAATTTATTTATTTTTATTCTCGCATGGACTAGTGTTAATTTCAGTTAAGGACACACGGATTCGAATCCCATGTACCTCCTTTCTTTAAATTAATTTTCTAAGTTCTCTTACTCGGCTAAGACCTGTATTCGATTCCCCCTATCCTCACACTTATTATTAAATTTTCAGTAGCTTGCATATGGTGAGGTCTCGGGTTCAATCCCTGATGACCTCACACATTTTTTTAAAAAAATTAAACCCAAAAACCTTCAAACGGCTTAGCCAAGAAAAAATTTCCAGATTTCTGTTAAATTTTGTCATATTCTCAGCCCATTTTTTTCAACCTTTGTACGTTAGATTTTTACGGCAATTTGTTGATCATTTTGTACATTATTATATGCATTTTTCAAGTAATTTACACAAAAGTACAAGGATTTTCATTCTCCAACCCGTGATCAAGAACCATAGCAACACCCCTTTGTAAACTCACTTATCACATAGTTCCAGAAAAACATAATTAATAATCACATGAATCCGAACATACATACTTGAACATAATCATAACAAAAACACATTACACCCCCAAATTCTACCATCAAACATATCCAACATACAATAATCGATGGGAGCGAGGTACAGTGACATGCAACAAGGAAACATTCCTAGTTTTCATATTAGATTTCGGCTGAATTGTAGGGGTCTCTTTGGAAAGGGACAAAGAGGAAGAAACCCATACATTTTCTGTCAATCAACACTATTTTACAATTGATCCAATGCACTGTCAACTCCCAGGAAATCAATGCCTCACCACTGAAACTTCAAGCACAACCCGTCGAGAAATTTTCTTTTGTTTTTCATTTTTAGACTAGTTTTTCTTTTATGCTTTAGCGGTCAAGTTCTTCAAGAGTGATGATCTATTATTTTCTGTTCTTTAACGAATAAATAACGTGAGTACGAGAGTTAATATAAGTGACAATAAGTTTAGGAGTAGGAGTTTTAGGTGAAGAGTTAGTCAAACTAGGACTCCTTGTTATTTAGATTTAAAATATGATTTTCTAAGGCCTAAGTGTGATGAATAACCTGCCATTACTTAAATTAGATAATGAAATATGAATTAATTCGATTTAATATTTCTTCCAGCTAGGATCGAACTCGGGTGAAGCTCTTCTCATGAACGGGTCAAGTCGGGTGACCCAACCCTAACTGTCCACTAAAATACATTAATTAATTAATTAATTAAATCCTTAGGGTAATTGAAATGCTATGACTTAGACTATAAAAGACCATTTTACCCCTAGACCCTCCAAACCTAAGATATCCCCTTTCAAGTCCGGTTAAACCTCATCCGGGTGAATTTTAATATTTGCGTGCCCTACATTGTTGGACCCAACCTTGCATGTCTCAAATAACTCACAAAGTTGGTTGGCTTAGATTGTGCATAGGTTTTGAGGTCTGGTTCCACATGCATCAAGTTGTGTCAACAAAGTTTAATGTAGGCATTCTAGGTACGTTTAGGCAGTACTTCACAGAGTCATTTTCGTGTTGGTACATTATCCCCCTCCAGGAACATTCGTCTCCGAATGACACTACTCATTATCTATATTAATTCAAGTCATATTATAACATAAGTACTTTACACAGTCAAGCAATATCAACAAAGAATATGTGAGCTAAGGAAACTTAGACTTAAGAGTAGGAAGTCTCACCTCAATAAATGAAAAGATGAGGATAGAGGGATCTAATATCGGCCTCGGACACCCACGTAGAACCCTCAACAAGATGGTTTATACACAACACCTTCAATGTGGCAACCTCCTTGTTTCTCAGTCGCTTCACTTGCCGATCTAAAATATTAATAGGAACCTCCATATTGGACAAGTATTTATCAACCCCCAAACCTTCAATAGACAGAATCGATGTTGGATCACCAAGTCACTTATTTAACATAGAGACATGAAAGACTTGATAAACAGAAGCTAGATCCGCAGGCAAAGCAACTTCATAGGCCATCTCACCCACACGCTGTAGAATCCTATATGGCCCAATGTACCTCGGATTCAACTTCCCCTTCCTCCCAAACCTCATCATCCCCTTCGTTGGTGATATCTTCAAGTAGACCAGGTGACGAACTTCAAACTTTAGGGTCCGCTTCCTGTTATCTACATAAGACTTCTACCGACTGTAAGCAGTAGCCAACCTGTCCATAATCACCCTGACCTTCTCTACGGCCTGATGATTGATCTTTGGACCAAAAATGGATGAATATCCAACCTTGAACTACCGAACTGGACACCTACACCTACTACCATACAGTGGCTCAAACGGTGCCATGTCAATGCTGGAGTGATAACTGTTATTATACATGAACTCTATCGATGGAAGATGGTCGTCCAAACTACCCTTAAATTCAATCACACAGGCCCTAAAAATGTCTTTCACTGTCGAAATTGTGCACTCTGCTGCCCATCTATCTGAGGAGGGAAAGCAGTACTAAGACTTACCTTCATGCCTAAGCTTTTCTTGAAAGATCTCAAGAAATGCGAAGTGAACTGAGATCCTCTATCCGAAATGATATACAAATGAATACCATGCCACGTCACAATCACATCAATGTAGATTCTCGTATAATCCTCGGCCCTATAAGTAGACTTCACAGGGATAAAGTGCGAAGACTTAGTCATCCTATCTACAATAACCCATATGGAGTCATGATTTCTTCTAGTCCTCAGAAGACCAACCACGAAGTCCATGTTATTGGGTCCTACTTCAAAGTCGAAACCTCAATCATCTTAGATGAGACCACCAGTCTTAAGGTGCTATACCTTAACTTGCTAACATTTCGGACACGTGGCTACATACTCAGCAATGTCCTTATTCATGCCATCCCACCAATAGATCTGCTTGAGGTAATGATACATCCTGGTGGAACCTAGGTTTATCGAATACCAGGAACCATGGGACTCTGCAACTATCATGGTCTGCAAATTATCCACATCTGGTAAACACAAGCCTGTCCTAGTACATATGTATGTCGTCACCTCCCAATCCAAAGGACTCATTCATCTTTACCAGCACTGAGTCCTTCAACTCAATCAACACAGGATCCAGATGCTGATCTTTCTTAACTTTATTTACCAAGTATGATTCAGAACTAGGATGAACTGAAACACCCCCACTAGTAGAGTCAATCAGCTGCAAACCCAGTTTGCTCAGTCTGTGTACATCCTTCGCTAAGTCCTTCTTCTCATCATCAACGTGGGTTGTACTCCCCATGCTCAACCTGCTCAAAGCATCAGCTACAGCATTTGCCTTTCCTGGATGGTAGTGGACACTCATGTCATAGTCCTTCAACATCTCCAACCATCTCCGCTGACGTAGGTTGAACTCCCTTTGCGTGAACACGTACTGGAGACTCTTGTGGTTTTTGACACATCCACATGCACCCCCGTACAAGAAATACCTACACAACTTCAATGTAAACACCACAGCTGCCAACTCTAGGTCATGAGTAGGATAATTCTTCTCATGAACCTTTAGCTGTCTTGACGCATAGGCTATCACCTTACCACCCTGCGTAAGAACACAACCCCAACCAAACCTAGATGTGTCACAATTAGTAGTGTAACTCTCAACACATTTAGGCAACGTAAACACAGGGGCTGAAGTGATTCTGTATTTAAGCTCCTCGAAACTATTCTCACAAGTTTCCGCCTATTCAAACATGGCTTTCTTCTTAGTAAAATCTGTCATTGGGGCAGCAATAGAAGAAAAACCCTCAACGAACCTGCGACAGTAACTAGCAAATCGCAGAAAGATACAGATATCGGTGGTAGTAAGAGGTCTTGGCCAGTTCATTACAGCCTCAGTCTTTCTAGGGTCCAGCGCCACACCCTTATTGGACACAACATGACCCAGAAAGGTCACTGATGTAAGACAGAATTCACACTTGCTGACTTTGGCATACAACTTGTGTTGTCTAAGTACTTGCAAGGTTAGCCTAAAATGTTTTTTATTATCTTCCTTGGTCATAGAATAGATAAGCATGTCATCAATGAATACTATGCTGAAAGAATCAAGATATTCACGAAAAACAAGGTTCATGAGGTCTATAAATACAGCTGGTGCATTAGTGAGACCAAATGACGTGACTAGGAATTCAAAATGATCATAACAGATATGAAAGGCTGTATTTGGGATATCTTCATCCCTAACCCTAAGAGATGATACCCGGAATGCATATGAATCTTCAAGAAGAAACTAGACCCTTGGAGCTGATTGAATAAGTCATCTAATCTGGGAAGTGGATATTTGTTCTTTATAGTGACTTTGTTGAGCTACCTATAATCGATACACATCCTAAGGGTTCCATCTTCCTTTTTCCGAAATACCACTGGAGCTCCCCAAGGAGATATGCTCGGTTGGATGAAACTCTTATCAATGAGATCATTTAACTGCAGCTTCAACACTTTGAGTTTAGCTGGAGCCATTCTATAGGGAGGAATTGAAATTGGTTTGGTGTCGGAATCTAGGTCTATATCAAAATCAATCTCTCGAGGGGGAGCCACTCCATGCATATCATCGAGGAAAACATCTTGAAACTCACTCACTACTGGCACAGAGTCTATGGAAGGTATATCGTGATCTCGATCACTGACACTCATAAGATGGAATAACAATTCCTTGGACATCATTTTATTAGCTTTTAGGTTCTAAATAAAGGGACTTGAACGAGTCGAATTGTACACATCCCAAGCCAGCTATACTTCATTAGGGAAATGGAATCTCCCAACCCTACTATGGCAATCCGTTAAGCCATAACGTTAATGGAGCCAGTACAAACCAAGTATAATATCAAAGTCATTCATGGTTAACTAAAAAAGCTCTGCGCACAGTCTTATTACATACTACTATTGGGCAGTCTTTATGAACCCTATTAACTCTTACATATTCTTTGAAGGGGTACTAACAACGATAAGATCATGCAAAACCTCCGATAGTGTGTCAAAAGTAAGAGAAAGCAAGGGAGTAACAAAATAAAGCGTAGACCCTAGATCAAGTAAAGAATTAACAGAGATTTAGAAAACTTGTAGCATACATGTGACCACATAAGCAGACTTCAGCTCCTCTCTACCCTTCAAGGCGTAGAATCGGTTCCTCTTAAGAGACTCGGTTGCAATATCATTCTGGGGATTAGGACTAGGCTGAGCATTACCTATACCCTGACCCCTACTTTGTGGACAGTCCCTGACCATATGTCCACTCTTTCCGCAACCGAAGCAGACATTCATGCCTAGACTGCACTCCCCACTATGAATACAGACACACTTGCGACATTCGATTCCAGGACACTAACATCACCTCTATTTCCCTTCTTGGGCTCGGGTCTACCTCCTATGGGTGATGCACTCCTCTGAGAGTTAGAGTTACCTAAACTATGATGCCCCTTCTTAAATTTTGGCTTATCACAAACTCCGAAAGTGCTCCAACCACTACGACTACTGGGACCTGCTTGGTTAGAAGGTTTAGGCCTCCTAACCTCATGGACTCACCTTTTCTTCCTGCAACCTTCTGTACATGCACCATCATCCAGGAAAAGTCGATGCTGTCATGGAGAATTGCACCCGACACTTCTCCTCCAAGTCCTCTGAGATTCCTGTAAGGAACCTGCTCATCTCGTCCTTGTTGTTTGACACAAGGGAAGTGGCATACCAGGACAATTTTACAAATTACAGAGAATACTCCCTGATAATCAGCGAGCCCTGCTTAAGGTCGATGAACTCCTCAACCTTAGCCTCTTTCATCTCCCTAGGAAGTACCTCTCCAGAAAGGTTGTCTTAAACAACTCCCAAGTGATCGGACCTCCGCCGAATGCCCTAGTATCCTCCCTCAACTTGCACCAGGTCTGCACAACATCCTTCACATTGTATGAGGCCAGCTCAGCTTTCTCAATCTCTGTGGCCCCCATTGCAACCAGAATTTTCTGGACCTCTTCCACGAACTCCAGAGAATCCTTTGCAATTTTAGAAACTATAAAGATTGGAGGATTCATCCTCATCAAATCCCACAACATGTTTGCCATGTTGTAGGCTTGTGGGTTCTCCCACTAAACCTCTTGTCTGTTGGCCTGGGCCGTCATAGCCTTATCCATCACAGTGATGGCTTGAGCCATCTGTACCAAGATGGTCCGCATCTCCGCATCATTCAACCCAGTTGGGTTAACTAGCATGGACACTCCTACAGTTGGAGCCTAAGTTTGAACTTGGTTGCCCCCAGCAGCTATTCCTACTCTTCCCCGACAAGCGTTCGAGCTTGTGTTCATTTTCTAAAAAATAAATAAGAATTGATATTAGACACGCTTATAATACCAAGAAATCACACATTAAGGAAAGCACAACAAGATCAGAAGAAGGTAAATTTCCTATGCATCATGCAGTCTCTAATTCATAATAGTGGTGCACTTCACTACCATAACTTAGAGACCACCCGATGCGGTTGATGTGAATATTATTATCCTTTGAATTAAACTTAATTCTTTGATACCATTTTTCTCACGAGCGGGGTCTAGACCCTAGCCGAAACCGGCATTGTTTACCTCTCATAGGTCGCAGACAAGCCTACATATGTTATCATTACATCCTATAGGTTAAGTTTAGAGGAAAATTCAAAACTTTTGTTTGCTTTGAAGTATAAATAGACTTTAAAGTAAGAATTTGATTATATCACATCAGTTCACAACATCCATCTAATAATAAGATATTCAAATGAAGGAAATAGTTCATAACTACATTAATATAAAGTTGCCAAAATGGAACCAATACAACGTCTGGAAATAAGTAAGAAAGAAGCACTAGCGGAATATCCTCCACTAGGTCATGCCTACGTCTAAGCTAGAATATGAGAGATAAGCATCCTCAAAAGCGTGAGGGCTTACCATGTCCGGATGAAATCTCCACGTCCGGGTAGCTTCAACGAAGTCTCGTAAGATTTAGCGTCCACCTGCACCTGCACCCAAAAGTAAAGGATTGTATGGAATTAGTACACACTTGAACTAATTATGGGTGTATGCAAGTACACACCAAGGTAATGCATGATTAACAAGAGTTCTCTCCTAACACATGTGTGATGGAAAGCCAAGTAAGTAGGACTTGCCAAATCAGTTAGGAAAGTCATGCTATGAGAGTAACATGCATCATCATTCTTTTAATATTGCACACAACACATAACACATTTCATTTACCACATACATATATCGCATATCTTTCGTTCATATGCCGTGAAACCTTGGAATCACGGACTTGACATTAGGACTTCCCAAGTGAGGGCTCAACATACGGGACTTCAACTAATGAGCCTTCTTTATCAAACAAAGAGTCTGCATCATTCATTCAAACGTACTTCATTTTCATCCAATTATATACCTAGCATGTTTTTTAGGACTCTCATCAGGTTCACTTTGCAATGACCAAGAATGGCCTAGTAACATTACTTGAGTCTAGTTCACCTTTTGATTATCCTATCCAAACACCTTTGGTATCATTCATTTCATTGTGTGCATCACATGAGGCTATCCTCATTCTTTCTTTGGGAACATTAACTTTATCCAACATAGATCATGTGAGCTTCACGAAATACAGTGTCTTCCCCACACTGAAAAGAGGTGGAATCACTAGCCACAGTGAAACCAAAACATGCTAGCGTATATAGGGAAATGAATCCTGCTAAACCCTATGTTGGCAGCATAGGTTCAAATACAAAGAGATATAATGAGACCCATACTCGCCTAAACGGACAGTCTCATCTCATGAGATTTACACGAACCTCTTCCTTCCCCAAAGAACGAATCGCGACTAATAGCTAGATTATTGATACTCGGTATAAAGTTCCTTTACATTCATCTCACACACCATAGAAGCTGGCTTCAAGCTTGAGGGCATTATTGCTCATTAGATTATTTCTCATCTCATCATTAGTATTAAGTGTGCATTAATCTCATTACTTTCATTAGCGTGTTTATTAGAGACTAGTCTCTTTATTGGTTTTACACTCTCATAAGTGAGTGCGGCTTTTAATAACAGTTATTAGTCTCATTTGAGATTGTTCTCGTCTTTCATATTTGCCTATTATCATGTTGTTATCACATTCATTCAATTTAGCATAACAACTCTTCATAATTTCTCACCCTGTTATGTGAATGTTCATTTCGTCATATGCCAATGCACTTGGCCGTTTAGTGTTTTTTCACACTCTTACTTATCCCTCTTTGGGTCACATGATTACATCATATACATCTTAGATTCACTTACATTTAAATGTACGCTGGACTTATGAACCCATACGTACAAGCCATGAGTCTTCTTTCATAACTCGTCTAAGTGACTTATACTTACCAAAGATTATATGGTACAAGACTTATGAATCTTGTCAATATTCATTAAATATTTCCTCTCGTATGACTTATGTATCAATACAGAATTGGGCAAGGGAACCCGATTTCGAACCCGTTGAGCAACACTTAGTCTTATATTCAATTTTGATTTAATACTTCAGCTTTGGGACACGAGATCGAATCCCAACGCCTAATTTCATTTTCGTTCGTTTCTCTCCATTACTTTTCTGTTTTTGACCGAGAGAATGTGGGATGGATCCCCTAAAACCTCATTTTATTTTTCTTTAATTGATTCTCTTAGTTTCCTCATCTATCCGAGAGATTGTGAGTTCGATTTCTTCAAATTTGGTCATATTTTAAGCCCATTTTCTCAATCTTTGTATGTTAGATTTTGATGGCGATTTGATGGACATTTCGTACATTATTATATGTTTTTTCCAAGTAATTTATGCAAAAAACAAAGGGATTCGACATGCCGTTTTCATGCTCAAACCCGTAATCAATAACCACGGCAACACTCATTTGCACACTCATTTATCACATAGTTTCAGAAAAACAATTAATAATCACATAATTCCGAACATACAAACATGGACATAATAATCACAAAAACACATTACATCCCTAAATTCTACTAGCAAACATACCTAACCTACAACAATCGATCGTAGATAGTGACAGGGACATGCAACGGGGAAACATACATAGTTTTCAAATTAGATTTTAACTGAATCCTAGGGGTCTCATGGGAAAGGGACCAAGAGGAAGAAAACGATATCTTTTTTTTCGTTCAACATTGTTTCAAAAGTGATCCAATGCACTTCAAACTCCCACAAAATCAATGCCTCACCACAAAAACTTCAAGCACAACCCGTCACGAAATTTGCTTTTTCTTTTCGTTTTTACACTAATTTTTCTTTTGAGCTTTAGTGTTAAAGTTCTTTAAGAGTGATCAACTAATATTTTCTGTTCTTTTACTGATAAATAACGTGAGAGTGAGAGTGGAGAGATGTGATGATAAGTTTAGGAGAAGGAGTTTTAGGTGAAAACTTAGTCAAACTAGGACTCTGTATTATATAAATTAAAATCTGAATTTCTAAGGTTAAGTGAGATGACGAACCTGCCCTTACTTAATTCAGATAATGAAATATCAATTAATTAGATTAAATATTGCTTCCACCAACAATCGAACTCGAGTGAAGCTCTTCTCGCGAATGGGACAATCCGAGTCGACCCAACCAAAACTATCCACTAAAATACATCAATTAATTACTTTATTAAATCCTTAGGGTAATTATGTTACTACTCTTTGCATGGAAAAGAACGTTTTACCCTGGACCCTCCAAACCTAAGACTACCCCTTTAAAGTCCAATTAAGACCCATCCTGGTGAATCTTAATATTCGGGTGCCCTACATCGCTGGACCAAACCTTGCCTAGCTCAACTAACTCACCACGTTGGTTGGCTTTGATGGTGCATAGGTTCTATGTTCTGGATTCCACGCGCAACAAGCTGTGTTAACCCGGTTTAATCTAGTTATTCTAGGTACGTTTAGGCATTACTTCGCATACTCACTTTCGGGTTGTTACAAATAGCCTCAACCTCATGATTTTCTGACTTACTCCACGGATTTCTTATGAATTATAGATTGCCACAAAGTTCATTAAGTGTTGGTTCACATCTTTACCAGTTGCACCTCTTAACATAGCCTTCAGGTTTAGGAATTGGATCAAAATGTTGGTGATTGTAAGCTTAACACCTGGAGGTAGTGCAATTAACAGAATAGCTCCCTCTCTCTAGTTCCATCGAAGTCAGCATAGTCTTATTCATACATTATGTACCCTCAAAGATGATATCTAACCCTTGGAGCTACTGGTTGGCATTGTGGATGGATTAATCCTTATACTCCTCTTTGTCATCTACACCTCTAGGTTAGTTGATCCCAACATTTTATGGAATACATGGCTTAGGTAGATTGATGTCTGCAGTCTGCTAGACATTCCTAGAAGCATCTATTTCACCCTTAAATCCAATTATTTCTTTGAGCATCTAGTTCCTATGCATAAACCATTTTGCGATGAATTTTCTGAAATTCAGGGTCGTAAGGAAGAAATGGAGCTCCTTTACTTCTAGTGCTGGACATGAACAAATAGACTCACCTGAGAAGGACAAAAACTACAAACCAAAAAAATTACGAAATATTACTACAAAATAAAATAAAATCTGGTAAAACACTAATAAATTGAAGTTCCCCGGAAGTGGCGCCAAAATTTGATGAGTTCAAACTTACACATTAAATAAGAAGTATAAACGGTGTTGTCAATTTAGAGAACTCAACTACAATTAAGGTTGATCACATAGAGAATTTTCTTACATATAAGGTTTCACTATCGCGTTTATTCAAATGAGGTTATTTTCTCCTAAGCAAAGAATACCAAAAAGAAAATTTTTGTTTAGTTGAAAGTTCTAAATACAAATTTATACATTAAATCTTCGGAGTAAGATTTACCAAATAATCTTATTGCAAAATTCATTTAGTAAGTTTTAAGAAACCAATATTGTGTTCACTAAGACATGAGTTCTAATTCTCTTTTGTAATTCCAGTGTCAGGAAAATCAATTATAATTTCACCCTTGTAAATTGAATTTATCTGACGTTTCTCAGCCTATTCAGATAATGATCACTTCCAACCCTTGCCAGTGCAATCTATCTAATGCTTCTCAGCCTTTTTAGATAATGATTACTTCCATCATCTCGAACTCAAAGTGTTAACAATGTGAATTCTTTATTAGGTAGACATGGTGTTAAAGATCTCTTCTGTTGAACTAGATTTAACACCAAATCACTAACTTAGTCTAGGATTTTCCTAATTGATGTTGTTATCTAGAAAAAACAACAAATTCAGTCTTGTCCAATGTGTGAATTAAATAGATAAAAATGTGATTGAAAGTTGTAACTACAGATTGTAAACAAAGATCCCTTTCGACTAGTTATACAGAATTTCAAATAAATTAGAGTGATAGATTCCACAACCCCAGTCGTGTTATTTATTTGCTCATGTGTTCTTGTAAACTAAAAGCAATAAAAGATGAAAACATTCTAAGAATCATTTAGAATAATAACTAGCAGAACAACAATTTTCATTAGTTAATTGAAAATCTTAAAATGATAACAAGAATTGAAGAACTCAAAAGTTGCAAAAACAAAGCTTGATGTCATATTATCCTCTGCCCAAACAATATACAGTCAATAATCACCTAGAAACGACCTAATAATTATATATAAATTGTTCAAAAGGAGTCCTAAAAAAACTTGGACTGAACTTTCAAGCCCTTTCACAACCATGACCTCGACCCCTCAAGGGCTTCAAAGATCGTGAATCCCTTCATGGTCTCCCTTGGAACATCTAAAAACTGATTCTTCAGAGGTGATCACTAGAAGATGGATCGTGATATGGACCATATATCGTCAAAAATACCACGTCACATGAAGACGTCTGTGGTTATTACTTGACATTTCCAAAACATTTGGGTCTTGAACACTACTCACTGGAATTCACATCATGACGAATACATCGGACCGTAGTGAGGGACACGTCGTGTGAAGTGGTCTATGGTCTTCACTTGGGTTTTACTTGCTTTTCAAATCTTCAACTCCTTCGCTACAAGGTTCACCAAGACAAGCACAATGGACTGTAGAGAGAACCACGACACGTGAAGTTGGCCGTGGTATTTACTTGTTCCCTTCCTCTTCAGCTCATCTTTGGTCGTGATCTTCACTTGAACATCATTAATTTCATCTCAAGTACTGCCTTTCATCCTCAATCATATGGGCAATAAAAGCGCACTATTTAGACATTAGAGGATATCTTGAGAGCATGTGTGATTGATTTCAAAGGTAATTCGGATGATCACCTATCTCTAATTGTGTTTGCTTAATGTGCCATAGTCTATGGAATTTTGTCATTTGAAATTCTAACGTCTTATTTGCCCAAATTTTTTGTGGAGTACGTTATTATTTTAGATATGGAGCTAGTTTCCCTGACGGTTAAAACATCCCATTTTATAGGTCAAATGAGCCCCGAAGTAGGTACAACGTATTTTGCCGATTTTCGTGTATTATAGTCCATGGATATTTAATGATCCAGAATTTCGATGTCTTTTTGCTGAAATTTTTCTTGGACATCGTTTAAGATATTATCTACAACAATATATACCACTTTTGCATCAAAATGACTCCCTATGAAGCTCTTTATGGGAGAAGATGCAGATCTCATATTTGATGGTTTGAAGTTGGTGAAGCTGAATTCATAGCACCATATTTATTTCATCAATAAATGGAGAAGGTTAAATTGATTAAAGAGAGATTAAAAATGGCGCAGTGTCATCATAAATCCTACGCTGATATTAGGAGGTACGCGTTCGAGTTCGAAGTAGATGATTGGGAATGAAAGTTCCACCGATGAACGGTGTTATGAGGTTTGGTAAGAAGGGGAAACTTAACTCCTTGTATACCTTAAACAATATCCAAGAGGATTGATAATGTCGCTTATAAGTTTGAGCTACCAAAAGAGTTAGCAAAGGCTTATTCAATATTTCACATCTCCATCTGGAAGAAGTGGATGATCCTTCATTGATTATACCAACTGAAAATATCGAGGTCAAGGATAGCTAATTATATTAAGAGAGTCTAGTTCATATTATACATAGCCAAGTTTGCAAATTTAGAACAAAGAAGGTTGCATCAATTAAAATCCTTTGGAGGAACCAATTTTTTGAAGAAGCTACTTGGGAAGCCGAGAGGATATGAAGACGATATATCCACATCTCTTTAAATCCAAAGAACATACAGACCAAGATACAAAATTCTACTCTTAGTACTCTCTAATTATGAGTAAGTATGTTTGTTTTTGCATCTTCTTGTTAGGTGTTTGAACTTGATGTTAGCACCCTTAACTAGTAGGAGTAATCTCATTCAAGGACGAATGTTCACAAGGGGAATATATTGTAACATCTTGAAATTCAAAATAATCTACGAAAAATCTAAGAACTTGAGAGAGTTGATATTTTTAAATATTAAATATCTGCAAATTTACTTAAGTTAGAAAAAAAATAGTTTTTAGTAAACTTCAAAGAATTACAACTTCTAGCTCAAGAAGAGTTAGGGGAATTTCCAGATATAGCTGGAAATCTCTTCGAATAACTATTCCATCGCAGCAAAGTTTTTCCAATTCCGAGTTCATATTAGTGAATTATGCATATTTTTTCAAGTTGGGTTGTTGCAATGAGGAATGTCCTATCCGGATTTCGAAGGGGTAGTTTGTTCTTTTCCTTATCCTATTAATTTCTTTCAGTTTTGTAATTAATTAGGGGTATAATATGAATTAGATCAGTTCACACTTTAACAAAAAGAGTTCGGATTTTCGGAAGAGAAAAGAAGAGGAGAAACCGGGAGGTAGTTCAAGATTCGACAAGATCATCGAAGTTTAACTTGTGGATTTTGTCTGGGGTGATCACTACAAAGGTATGTCATATTTCCATAACACTGGGTTTGTTGACCCATGCATGTTTTATTCAGAGTGAATTAGCTGTAGAAATATTTGAGTTTAAATGTTATTATTAGTTTTTCATGAATTACATTCGTTCTTGAACATCACTATATATTTATGATTTTCTTGAAGTAATAAGTCATGTAGTTTGAGTTCCTTGGATTAGATCCTTGATCATATGATTTGGAAACATCAATCTAAAGTTAATTTTAGAAAAGGAATCAAGTTAAAATGATATAAGGTCAGAAAACGAGAGGAAATATTTGTCTAACACACCTGGAGAAGGTGACGCACGGCGCGCCTCATCTGTGCCAAAGGTCATGTGGCGGCACGCCTACACTTTACCCAAATGGGGCTTCTGCACTTAGGACCTAGCGCGACCCAGCCCGGGTACGCCCAAATAGTCGTTTTCACCCATCTTTCATTGTTAAGTCCCTTTAAGACTTTATAAAGTGTATTAAAACTTCCTAATGATTCTAACTACTCTAAATGACATCTAAACATATCGAAATCATATAGAAACATGAATTTCAACATTGAAACCATAATTACAAATTTAAGGAAAGTCAAGAATCGACTTACAAAAGTTCATAGAGTGTTTTTAAGAAGTCTTTTGCAAATGCTTTTAACTTTGTTTAAATACATAAAGTTCAATATTAGTAAAGACTAAAAGAGTTCAGATTTGAAGTTCAGTTCTTCAAAGTTTTATAAGGGGACTATCGATTCTGATAAAGTTAAAAATATTTTCACTTTTGAACAAAAAAGAAAACTTTGATTTCAAAAAGAGTCTTTGAGCTAGTTTTTAGTAAAGAGGAAACTCTGATTTCAATAAGACAATTTGAGCTAGTTTTAGATAAAGAGAAAATGCTTTAACTATTAAGCAAAAGAGGAAATTGTGATTTCCAAGATGACCTTTGATCTATGTTTTTAGCAATTATATCAAACCACAATCAGAATTTATATATTTAAACATATTGAGCTAGTATATATTGGGATTAGTATTAAGCCCCGACATGGGGAAGAGGTTAGAAAACTCCAATCCGCCATAAACCATGTAGCCTCCATAGGTAGAAAAGGATCATACTTTTAGATGATTGCTTTAGTGATTTTTAGCATATACTAGTGGATGTAGTTAGTAGTTGAGGTTCTATACTGATGTCAAGGTGTAGGATATTCCTAGATTCGTGAGGAAAAACGATGTATCATAGCTATAGCTTTTAAGTGATGGTTGTCGTTTAGCGAAACTCCTGCAGAAGTTAAATATATTTTATATGCATGTTTATTTGTATTTTCACATATATATAAGAGTTATATCGTATCTTTGCATACACAAGAAATGACATCATGTTATAAACAATTTTTCCTTATATTACATTTGTCTTCAATTGCATTATATTGACATGAGTTCAGTCCGTACATTGAGTTGAGTCAAGTAAGTTCTCTAGATTTTCCTTTCAAGCCTACATGTTGTTTAATTCCAAATTGCATACTCGTACATTGAATGTACTAATGTCTTTTATGATGCATACGCATGAATCTAGGATGACCATCTGGCACATCATTGATCAAGTGTGCAGCTCATAGTCAATTGGTGAGCCTCCTAACATTCAGTAGGACTTTTTTTATCACTTGATTTCTAGTTTTCAGTTGTTAGGATGATTGGGTGGTCTGTCCCAAGATCCCTCTTTGTTTTAGAGGCTCTATTGATATATAGTAGTAGTTCACTAGTCTTATTCTAATTAACTCTAATCATTTAAGATATGATTTGCCATTTTTACTAAGTTCTTACCGCTAAATATTTTTATGGGTTTCATCTCTTGAGTTTAAGTCTTCCATTGAGTACGTAAGCAATACCACGGGTCTTCTAAAGTCCAACAATAGTGCTCGAGCACCAGTCCCGCCTACGATGTACGCTCGGGGCGTGACAAAACACCCTAGCCTTAGCGTTTTTTGAATTACTTCACTGTAGAAATTTTGTAGTAGATGAGAGGGTTTGATTTGTGAAAACTAATTTTCAAAAATTTAAATGACCTCTTAAAGGGTTTTAGGGCCACGTACCCTTTAACAAATAAATAAAATGAGCTAGGAGGTTGAATGATTTTTACAAGGCAATGAGGTCTATATGGATCTGCAACACGGAGCCATCGGAGAGCTTCTACCAGGTTTGGGCGTCGTTAGTAAATCAATTATAACTTTTTACTCATAGGCTGTAATTTAGTAAAGTCAGGGGCTATGAAAAGAAGATTCAACGATATTTGATTAAGTATCTTGTAGCTAACCTAAGTCATCTTGTACTAGGATGTATGATCATTTTAAATTGACCCTAATCATAAATATAAACTTAGGAATAACTTAATGAACTCTCTTTAGTTCTTCCTTAAACATAAGGCGCTACATCTAGTGACCTTAAAACTTTGGAAAATTTTAAATTCTTACATGAAATCTCACTTCATAAGAATTACGATTTGAGTCTTAGCTCATAATATTTATAAGGTGTTACAATATCTCCCCCTTGGGATTATTCGTCCTTGAGTGACGATTGGGGTGGGTGTCGAATGGGGTTACTGTTACTAAGATCTTAATCTAATGGTATGCTCTTAAATTATACAAGCTTAACCCAAATCCTTAGGTTTGGGTTCTATACCACTCCATAGGGAATATCATCCCAAGAAGAGTACTCCATACGTCAACTTTGGGCTCATATTAAGAACTACCAAATGTTTAACAACACCAACTTCAATCCTAGTAATTTAACAACTCCACAGACTCCTCCTAACCATCTCCTATTGAAATTCTCAACACTTGTCTTGATTTCGCATCTTGTCATCTCACAATTAGTTCTAAAGTCGATAATCGAAATCAATGGACATAAACCACAATCTCTAACTCGTCAACATCCTCTTTTACTATAACACTAGAGAGAAGTTTATCTCATGACTACCGAACTCCTTATAAGCAGGTACTAAGACCTCTTTTTAAGGTGTTTGACTTAACTTCTTCTGGTTACATGTCCTCTTGGTACACCTCTTAATGCTTTTGTTACTCTTGTAACTTAGCCACACATCCATGACCTTATCTAAAAGTTAGGATATCTCACATACAAATCAGATTCATTACAACTAACATCTCACATCCTCACTTACTCTATTTAAGTGTACTAGATCAAACCTCAAGACTAACATCATCACTCTCATGTTGTAATTATTTTGATCATCACACTCATAACAAATTCAAGATTAATGATCATTACTAAACTCTAATGTCACGTGATTGATTGCATGCTATGTTATACCTTATTACTTGATAAGTTTTATAACCTTCTGAAAATAATGACCCTCTCGAACAAATCATAAGCCTAGCATAGATCTATCTCTTGATGAATACTATTGCTATTCTCTTCAACACTTACACTTGGTCAATACCTACACAATGGAACTTCATCACAAACTAATTTCTATCTAAAGCACACTCTTCCTCCTATGATGGAATCTTCACAAATCATCACGATTTTGTCTACCCATAAAGAAAAACTCGCTATCAATAAATTACTAGGTACATGACTAAAGTAACACACCTGCTCTAAACACTATCTCCCTTACTTAGATTATTAATCCTCTACATACATTCCTCTAAATCTAGGCTCTTTAACTACTGTTGCGCATGATCTCTTCATACATGCTATATTTTAGGGTTAAAATTGTTACGAGCGGGTTCCGTAGCAATATAAAAGTTAATGTTGAAAATATTTGGACTGGAAAATATTTTGGTTGTAACTTAAAATTTCTCAGCTTAGTCAAGATATGGAAAAATCAGAGTTTTAAGGTCTATTAAAATCTAGTAAAAACTGGTTGATTTAAATATGATTTTGATTACATGAGTAGATAGATAATTCATTAAAGAACTCGGTGTGATTTTACGGAATTGAATTCGGGTGAGTAGAACTCTTGAAACTTATCTTGGCATGAATTGTATTTTTTGAGTATTGTTGGTTGAAGGTGTGTTATGAATGGGGCGTCTTCGAATTACTAAAATATCTCACTATTTTGTGCAAGCGTTGAGTGGGGATTTCTGCTACCAAGGAGGGGTCGTTGTAGTGGGGTGAGGACCGTTGTGGTGGGACAAACACAATTTAAAGTCATAAATAAACCCCAAAAAAGATTTATTCTTCACTTTTGGGCATGAGATTAGAAGAAGACTCCGGATGTGTTCTTGAAGTTTTTCATTATTATTGAGGTTAAAGGTAAGGTTTTAACTCCCCGTATTAATTTTTTGGCACGTAGAACCTAGTTTCCTTGATTATTGTCGATGAGAAAGTGTTTCAATCTGGAATTTATGGTGTTGTTACTAATTTGAGTAATTAGTTATCATTTATTTATTATCGTATTATATTGATTGTTTGTAGACCAAGAACAAGAGGAACGAATCCAAAAGGATAACAATCAAGTTTCTTAGGAGTTTTAAGCTTTTTTTGAGGTAGATGATGGTTGTGATTCTATGATTATTTGATGGATGTTTTCTCTTTATTCATTATGATACATGAATATATGTGAATGTTGTATTATTTTTAACACTTGTTGTAAATGATGTAGATGAATAACTATATGCCATGAATCACTTCTCGATTGTATGATTATTTATAATCATTTAATTCTTATTATGACTGCGGCATAATTAGGTGATGGGTTTTCACATTCCGGCATTAACATTTGACTGGGTACCATATTCTGGTATGCTAATAGTTAAGGTTTGTGTTCAAAAAGAGGACCAATGACTTGTTACAAATGTATATTGTTGAGAGATATGTTGTATATGTTCAGTATTTTGCAAGTTTATAATGTTATATTGACTTTCTTAAGTTATACTTCGTTGGACAGACGTGTGATTCTACAACTATACGGTGGTTAAATAGTCATACTACACTTTCTCTTAATTATGTTTACTACAAGGCATCTTTGGCGACAATTGACAGACCTCAATTGGAAAATATGTGATCGTTTGAATTCAAGGGTGAGCTAGTTTGTTGGTCTTCTATGAGTTCTCTTTCGTCTGTGTCCACCATTTCGGACATAAACTTTTCTAGTTAGTTAATTAGTTCATTATGGGGTTGTAACCATTCTTGTTTAGACTTTTTGTCCACTTTTAGATGTTTTTGTTCATTGAATTTCACGTTCTAGGTGTGATTTTATGCATTGTCTAGTTGTTAGATATTTTGGAAGTTTATAGAACTCTAGTCTTAGATTTTTCACTTGTGTTCGTAACTTATATACTTAACTTTTTTGGTTTAGTTACTTGGTTTGGATTGTAGTAGTTGTTCTCCCATTGGAGGGTCAGTGTGGATGTCAATCAGGACTATCTAGGTCGTGACAAAAATACTACCTAAGCTCAAAACATACTTCCTCATTAATATCTTTGTTGATACAAGGCTTAAGGAAAAGAGTACAACTTGATTTTATCCCAACACAGAGTTCATATGAATATGAGAGCATTCCTCTTGAACACAACACTTAACTCTCTCATAAGCATCTCTCAAGCACATGTGGAGTCTCATGACTTCCTTAATAAAGGACTAAATTTTTGTTTCAACCACCTCTAGTATTACATGTATTCGAAAGGACTTGAGAAATACACAAGTATGAACAAATCCCTGTGATATAGTACTATTTGATGATTCAAAGTACGAAAGAAGGGAAAGTTTTCTAACTGTCTGTAGTCTGTTATTGATAGAATTGGGGTCCTCATAATCATATACAAGATCCTACTTGACATTACTTTATAGACACACTACGAAACTTGAACTCTGTGCGTTGATACCAAGTTGGTCAGGACCCAAGCCTACACCCTGGATGTGGCCGGCAATCGAGAACAATTGTTGGTCCAGTAGTGAACCCTCATCCCGGCTGACTTCATTAATATGATGAACTCAAGCATACAAAGCTTAAAATTGAATAAAAATTTATGAAATTTCAATCCAAATCCTTAAATCTACTTAAAAACTTTGGATAAAAATAACTTATTCAGCGCATCAGAATATAGGATACTTAAGTCTTTAAAATATTTAACAAAATAAATTATACAAACCACTCAATTATACTAACTATCTATGAAGACTCGAAATTACAATGATGGTAGTCGGGACAAGATCCATGACATACTGACTAAACTAAAAAATAAATAAAATCCTCCGGAAGCAAGGAGGCTCACCGCGACTTACTCGAATTATATGTGGTATCAACGAAGCTCCTGTTGATTACCCCGATTACTTCTATTTGCATCATGAAAAGATGTAGGCCCAATGACTTATTACGAAGAATGTACGATCATGTAAGGGGAATTATAAATCATAACATAATTTTGAACCTTATAAAAAGGATATATGCTTACCTTCTCTCAACTCACTCATTCCAAACTCAAATAAAGAATATGAAACATATGCCAACTCAATGATAAGATGCTCAACTTAGTTAAAATAAGGCTCACCTTAATAATAATATATTCAACTCGATGAAATAAGGTTCAACTGAATGATAAGATACTCGATTCTGGATACTCAACTCAATATAAAGCAACAATAAACATGCAATATATCGAAAGCTTATAAAAACATTCAAAAGCACCTCAGTGTTTTTAAAAACACAATAACAACTCAATTTATATATAAAGTAGTATAATACTGTAGGAGTTTCTCTAACCGACAATCACCACTATGAGCTTAAGTGATGATACAACGTCTCGCCCGCGCAGCCAGAACTTTCCTATACTTTTCCATTATATGGGACACCTCAAATAAGTGTATCAACAATCTATACTTAAAAACAATAAGGAATTGTCTAAAAATTACGATCCTTTCTACCCATGAACATAGTGTATAGAGACTTGAGTTATTTTGAACTCACATCCCCATATTGGTGCTCAATACTAGTTAACTAATATGCAATTCAAACGTTTAAAAACATAACTCTTCCTCTGGTTTTGAGACAATTTCTCAAACTACTCTCATAAAAGAGGTAACTAACCTTGAAATAACTTTTAAATTCATATCTCTTTTACAATTCTCAGTTTCTCTTTTATCAATATAAATTGAATCATCTAGGAATACATAATCCACTTGTACTCATACTTGAACACTCTTTCTCAAAAACATTTTAAAATCATAATATTATATCATCATTAATGACTTGGGAAGACATACTTCATAAACAATGATGGCATATTTAATACAGCATTTTTCATTCCTCGATACATACTCAATTGTCATACAAATCATGCTTTACAAACTGTTTTTGCAAAAGTTGTCTTTACTTTCTAAAAACTCAGTTTAAGAAAAATAGTTGTTTTCTTTTAAAAAAATCCAAATCTATAACTCAAATAATAGGGTTCATGTGAAATTTATAAATATGAAAAACTCAACTGAAGAATCTTAATGTCAATAAAGAACCTTAATACTCAAAATCAAGACTCTGTGACACTATCAATCTCTAGACATACTCGACCATTAGGGTTCATGCAGGATTATGGGCATGAACAACTAAACTCAAGGGATTCAATGGTAACATGTACTATTCCCATGATTAGGAGCGTAATCTTAAAAAGGGTCAGGAACTCAATACTCAAAACTTAGAACATGAATATTCTACTTCTCTTAAAGATACTTCAACTTATGGAGATCATGTAGAACTTATAGGTACGAACAACTCGACTCAAGTGTCTACATAATGATATGGAACTCATGAAGATGACTCTGCTCATTAATATACCTACTTCTCTAAAAACTTATCTAAAATAAATATTTCATCTCAAAGGATTAACAATTGAACTTAATGGTTTTCGTGAACTCTACTCTTAACTATCTCTTGAATGTTAATTATGAATTGAAGAGTTATGGTTCATTATATGGAAGACCTCGTGATGATAAAATAGAGTCATGAATACATTTTAATCTACCTTGTGCTCACTTACTTAAGTCGTGAAACAAGTTACTAGAAATTTTAGAAAAATCCTCAAAAGTTTCAATGGAATTTCTCATATATGTTTGTAAGAACTCTCAAACTAAACGCTCAACTCTAGTTTGAAATTGATTTATTAATTCAACTTTTTATTTTGTGATACGAAATATGTCAGGACGATCAGAAGTGCTTTTAGATAGTTAAATATGAGAAAGGATCAATAAAAATTATCTCGAAGCAAGTCGGTGACACAGAGTTGTATATAATTATTTGGTATCTAAAATTTTGAGGTAGTACGGTACCTAACCGCTCCACGATGCGAAGGACATTACCCTAAATATGAGGAACATGTTTGCGATGCGGACCTGGTGCCTAGATTCATCCGACTTTTTCCTTCTTCGTTTTCAAGCTCCAATTAGCGTAAACTCTACAATTTTTATGAAGTTCTCTTTTGATTCAGATACTATATATGTGCATAAGAATAAATTCATAGAAATCAGAAAAGTTGATAAGATTTCTGCAAGAACTCAACAATCCCAATTTAACTCAAGAACGATTGTAAATATTTAAGAACAATTAAAAACCATCAACTTACAACTTTCTAGAACTAATTTAACTCTGAAATTAACATGATTGGCATGTGGCTGAACAAACCCAACACTATGGAAGCTTAGAATCTTGAAAGAACCATCTTCTTGAAGAACTTGAAGGAAAATTTGCGAAAAAGAACCGTAGACTTAGCGTTTCTTGAATTCCTTAAGGATTGAATTTCTGAAGTTGATGAGAGGGTTTGATTTTTGAAATCTTATTTGCTATACATTTAAGGAATTTTAAATGACCTCCTTACGGTTTTTCTGACCAAAATACCATTTCATAAATAAATATAATGAGTTGGGACTTGGAATGATTTTTTACCACGTAGTGAGGTCCGTATTGGTTCCCTAATACGGAGCTGTTTCCAGGTGTGGCCATGATTAGTATATCTCTCCTAACTCTTTATTCAAAGTTCGAAACTTAGAAAAGTCGGAGGCATTCGAAAAAGGAATTGAAGATCTTTAATTTTTTTTTCTTGTTCTCATTTAACTCATCTTGTACTAGAAATTATGGTCATTTGAAGTTAACCCTACACTTTAAGAAAGCTTAGGAATTACTTGAATGAACTATCGTTAGTTCTTGAAACTTAAGGTGTTGCATCTATTAAATTTCTTTGTTAATTCTCAGTTACTACAAAGAATGGTTGGAGTCTTAGCTCGAATTTTATGGGGTGTTACAAGTGTAATGTGAGAATATTATATTTTTGTAATTGTTGAAGACTTGAATTTTTTTTAATTTATTTAATCATTTTATTTAATATTATGAATGCATAGAATAGTCATTGAGACAACTACTCAATATCTCAATTCTCCAAAAAGTACCTCCACAATAAGAGCTCCACATTAAACGTACTTACATAATTTTTCTATTTCATTTTGTATAATATTATTTTCTCATTAAATTGTGCCAAAATTTGAGGGATTTGATATATGGACTCTAAGACTATGTTTTATTTTTTCATTTGTTGAAATGTGAAATTGGTGGTGCAGACCAATTCACAACATTTTAATAATACAATGGATGCCAACTTGCATCAGTACACTCAACGTACAAGTATGCGAGTGGGAAAGCTAAACAACATATAGGCTTCAAAGGGAAAAGTAAAGAACTTACCTAGCACTACCCAACTCTACAAGACTGAACTCATTTTAATATATAGAAACTTAAAACAAGTGAAATACAAGGAAAAGTTGGTTAAATCATGATGTAAACACTATATGTATGCAAGGAAACATTATAATTTAGTGATACATGTAAAAATACAAATAATTGTGTATATAAAATACATTTAACTTTTGTTGGAGATTCTCTAACCGACAACCATCACATAGGAGTTATAATAATGATACATCTTTTTACCTCATGCTGCCAGGGTAATCATATGCCTTGCCATTGGTATAGTACCTGAACTACTATGTGTATCCATTAGTCTAAGCTAAAAAGCAAGAAAGGAATTATCTAAAAAGTATAGCCATTTTTCTACCCATGGTGTCTAGATGATTTATGGGGGTTGTGAATTGTATGAAATCTCCCCTATATAGGTGCTCAATACTAATTCCATAATATACCAACTCTTATGTAATAAAAACGTACTTCTTCGATTATTTGAGATTAGTGCTCAGAAACATAGCTCAAAGGCTAACCTTGAAGTCGAAGTTTCCTATTTCGCTTTACATAGAAAGGGACTACTTTTTCTTAAAACTAGCTCAAAAGCTCTACGAAAATCTCGGTTTCCTTTCTTGTTTGAATAAGAATACATTTAACCTTTGGGAATATATAATCTCGATATACTTTTTGAAAAGTTTTCACTGTTTTCTTAACTATATATTGGAGTTTTAAATCAATGTTAAAGACTGTTGAAAACTTTATTATGTTGCTTTGACTTGCTTCTTAACTTCTAGACTTGGCTAATAACTTCTCTTTACTTTGATCTTAACTTTCATTGAATTCGATTATAGATTCAATGTTCATGTCTCATTGTTATGGATGATTTCGTGATGTTTACATGTACCATAGAGTGTTGAAATCAACTAGGAAACATAGGTACAAAACTAAAGAACTAGTACAAAAAGAAGGGAGAAGAATGAGGAGAAGTGGCACTCTAATAAACGCAGGGCCTTAGCCCTAAAACATCAGAGTGATGGCTGGGTCGCTCTGTCTGGAACGCCGCCCCTGAGCCCTATGGAACGATATTTCTTTGGGGCGCGCTGGCTGGTGCGACACCATACCTTTTTCCTAGGTGACTCTGATTTTTCTCTTGCATTTTTTATCTCTAAACCCTCTAAACTTCAATGGTTATTTTCCCAAACTCTAAGGATTGTTTGAATCATCAACATTCAATAGATTTAACTCAAAAATAAAGCTGGATACATGAATCAAATCATCAAAAAACTTCAACAACAATACCATCAAGGACTCAATGAATCTTTCAACAATGTTCTTCAAGAAAACAATTTCTTAACATTCCAAAACATAAATTTGCTTAATTAAAACATGCTTGGAACGTGGGTGAACTAACCAAACGCAATGTGATCTCACATACCTTTTAGGAATCACCCCCGACGAGTCCCACACACAAAGCTGGAATGTTCATGGCAATTTCTTAATTTCTCATTTTTTCTATATTCTCACAGAGCTAGCGTGAATTCTAAATCTTTTTAAACATAACAAAGTCTTGTTTTCCCCCAAATAATCCCTAAAAATGAATTAATATGATTAGGTAAGGAAAAGATAAATTATTTCCCTTCCAAAATCGGGATTGGACTTTTCTTAGTCCAATAGTCCAACATTCGAAAGACATAACTTACTCATACAAAATTTGAATAGCACAAACTTTTCAGCGTTGTAAACATCATTCCAAGGGATTTGTAACCATATTTGAAACCAAACCAAACTAATCCTGGGCTAGGGATAATGGTCGTTTAAATTTGTCAAAAAAACTCACTTTTAACTTAATAATTTCCAGATTTCCTTATTCTTTCAAAAAGTACCTATTTTCAGATTTTAAAATCTTTTCTAGTTCTTCTTATTTGTTAGATGTTACAATATATCCCCCTTGAGAATTTTTTTTCACGAATGAGATTACTCTTACTAGGTTTATGATCACAACATCACGTTTAAACACCCACATGCAAATGCAACTAAACAACATGCTATATCAAAACATAAAGAGTTCTAAGAAGAAAATTAGTAACTTGGTCTGCACTTTCTCCGTATTGGAAGAGATTATTCGAAGAGATGTGAATATCATTTCTTCAAGTCTTCTTTATTTTCCCAAGTAGTTTCTTGACAAATTGGCTCCTCCAAAGGACTTTGATTGATGCTCCCTATTTTATTTTCAACTTGCGAACATGGCAATCAAGAATTTGCACAAGAATCTCCTCGTAAGAAAAGTTTTCTGTGATCCCTACATTTTCTGTTGGAACGATCAATGAAGGATCAACCATGCACTTGTTCAACATGGAGACATGAAATACCACATGAACCGCTGCTAACTCTTGTGGTCGCTCCAACTCATAAGCTACATTGTCAATTCTCATAGATATCATATAAGGTCCAATACACCAAGGACTAAGTTTCCCCTTCTTACAAAACCTCATAACACCCTTCATGGGTGAAATTTTTAAGTAAACCAAATCATCTACTTCAAATTCCAATGCTCTTATCCTAACATCCATATAGGATTTCTAACGACTCTGTGCCATCATCAACCTCTCTTAAATCACTTTCACCTTCTCCCTAGCTTGGTGAACTAAATTTGGTCCTGTCAACCCTGCTTCACCCACTTCAAACCACCTTATGAGAGATATTCATCTTCATTCATAAAGATCTTCGTAAGGAGTCATTTAGATGCTAGAGCAATATATAATATTGCAAGAGAACTCAATTAGAGGTAGGTGATCATCCCAATTACCTTTGAAGTCAATCATTCATTTCCTCAACATATCCTCTAAAGTCATAATAGTGTGCGCTGCTTGCCCATCTGTCTAAGGATGACAGGAATTACTTATTGTAAACTTTGAACCCAAAACTTTTTGAAAATATTTCTAGAACTGTGCAGTAAATTGTTAGCCTCTGTTTAAATAATGGAGACGTGAACACCATGAAGTCTTAATACTCTTGGGTATACAACTTAACATATTCTTCTGCTGATTGGTTAGTCTATACAGGTAAAAAGTGGGTTGATTTTTTGATTTGTTGAAATCTCCCAAATAGAATATTGTTGCCTACAAGACCTTGGTAATCCTATGATGAAGTCCATATTAATCATCTCCCACTTTCATTCAAGAAGTTCTTTATTTGGAGCAAAACGGCCGGAACTTTGATGCTCTACTTTAACTTGTTGGCACTTTGCAACAAATTCAGTAACGCCTTTCTTCATACTATTCCACCAATATACTTCTTTCATGTCGCCATACACCTTTGTACAACAAAGATGAATGGAATATTTGGAGCTATGAGATAAATTTACCAATGATGATGTCTTTAATTTCATCCACCATTGATACACACAATATACCTTGATACATCAATAAACCAACCCCCTCCCCCCCCCCTTGTTCAAATGCTAATACGTTTTGTTTAGAAACACTTACCCCTCAATTCAAGAAAATGGGATCTTTGTCTTGCTTTTCATTTATTTCAGATGCACAAGATGATTCATCCCCTTCGTCAACCTTATTCTTCATCTATGGAATCCATAAGTCTCACCCCAGGTGTGCAAGTATGTGGATATCTTTTTCCAACTCTGTTTTTCCATCCTCAACATGGGTCGTGTTGCCCATAGACAAACTTGCTCAAGGCATCAGCAACCACATTTGCCTTACTTGGGTGGTAAAGAATACTCATGTCATAATCCTTGAGTAATTTAAACCACTATCTGTCTGAGATTAAGCTACTTCTTAGTGAATACGCATTGTAGGATCTTATGATAAGTGATTATATCAATATTTAAACCATACAAGTAGTGATGCCATATCTTCAAAGCTAATACTACAAGAGCCAACTCAAAGTCAAGGATTAGGTAATTCTTCTCAAGAACTTTGAACTTTCAAGAGGCACAAGTTATAATCTTTCCATGCAGCATTAACACACAACCCAAATCAACTCTTGGTGCATCAAAATGCACCACAAAACCTTGGGTACCTTTTGGTAAGGTCAAAACTAGGTTAGTAGTCAACCTTTTCTTCAATTCCAAAAGTTTTATCAACAATAATCTTCAAACCATTCAAACATTACTGTTTTCTAAGTCAACTTCATCAAAAAAAATATAAAATAGAGGAGAACCCATCTACTAATCTTCTATATTAGCCACCTAAACCCGAGAAACTCCTAATCTCAATTGGAGACGTGGTTGTAGGACAATTGCGAGCTACTTCTATTTTTTCGGTATCAAGTCAAATTCCATCAACGAAAACTATGAGGCAGAAAATTGACGCAAACTTAAGACAAAACTAAAATTTTGCGAACATAGTATATAACTCCTTATCTTTCAACGTTTGAAGGACTATCTTGAAGTGACTAGCATAATGTTCTTCATTCATTAAATAGATTAGTATTTCATGAATGAAGACTATAAAAAACATAACCAAATAATGGTTGAATACTCTGTTCATAAGGTCCATGCATGCTGCTGGTTCATTTGGAAAAAAAGACATGAGCAAAAAAACAAAATGACCATATCTGGTTCTATTTGCATGGTTCTGGTGCATTTGTCAAACCAAAGGACATGGCAAAAAACTCATTATAAACCTATCTATTTCGGACTGTTGTCTTGGACATATCACATTCCCTAACTTTAAAATGATGATAGCCTGATTTATGGTCAATTTTTGAGACACAACAAGCACCCTGAAGCTGATCTAAAAGATCATCAATCCTTGGAAGAGGATATATATTCTTGATGGTAACCTTGTTCAACTTACGGTTGTCTATACACATCCAGTGGAACAATTTTTATTTCTCGCAAATAAGTCTAGAGCGCCCCAAGGTGAGACACTTGGTCAAATAAAGACTTTCTCTAATAGGTCTTCCAAGTGATTTTTTAATACTTTCAACTCTGCTGATGCAATTCTATATACTCTGGAAGAAGGTCTATGTCGAAGTGTATCTCTCTCTTTCCAGAGGGACTCCAAGAATATAATCTCGTAAGACATCTAGAAACTCCTTTACTACTGGAACTGACTAAATACGAGGTACATTAGTAATTGAGTAATTAACTTAGACTAAATGGTAGACACGACCCTTAGAAACTAACTTCCTATACATAAGAATGAAATGAGACGACCCTTAGGCCCTTCTGACTAATTTTCCACACTAAAACTGGATCATTTCAAAACTGAAACTTGACTACTCGAGCTCTACAATAAACTAAGTCATAATATGTGTGAAGAAAATACATACCAAGAATGACATCAAAATCTAGCATGCCTCACTCAATTAAATCAACCATGGTGAACTTGTGATTGAAAAAAATTGCACTATCACGATAGACTTTCTCTACTGAATTGGACTTACCAACAAGTGTAGAAACACTTAATGGTTCACCAAGTTGCTCAAGAAGAATATTGATGTTTATAACAACATAAGGAGTTACAAATGATTAACTCTCTCATAGATCTAGCAATGCATACACATTAGAGTCAAAGACATGAATCATACCACTGACAGCACTCGACGATTCCTCTTTCTCTTGGAGATTATTGAGAGCATGCAAGCGGTTTCTTCCTTTGCCCCGTGTCGGCACTAGCATCGATAGGTGCAGCCTTGTCTAGTGGAGTATCTTGTGAAGACTGGGCTCTATTTCCCCCTTTACTATAGTCCTTCTTGTTCTTTGGACACTCTCATATGAAATGCCCATTCTGGCCACACTTGAAACAACCAGTGGATCCATCGCGACAAGCACCAAAATTGTTCCTACCACACTTGGCACTTGCAGGAGGCTTACTACCCCCTTATGCCATGCTAATGAGAATAAGAAGGTTTATCTCTACTTTTCTTATTAATTTACTCATCCTGGTTCTTAGGTGCAGGTGCACTAGTAGATGATGTAGAAGAACCCTTCTGTTTCTATTGAAAGCATGACAAGTTGGCATTACTCTTCTGCTTCCCGGATTCATCCCCCATCTTAGCCCTCTTGTTGTTGAACTCCTTTATGTCTCTTACCTTTTCTTCCTGTATGTGATGCACATATATCATCAACCTCTAAATGTTCATGTCCCTAGTAAGCATTGCTACCAAAACTATCTTTTCTTGATAGACGGCCTAAGACAGCAACAAAAAGACTCATTATACTTCTCATGTCCGTAACCATCTACAGAGCATGATGGATAGTTTGGTGAAGTTCTGCCCATAATGTAAAACTCTTAAAGGATTTCGCATTAGTGTGAGGAACTCACTTACCTTAGCTTCTTTTAATTCTCGGGGAAAGAAACGCCCCAAGAATTCCTCCTCACAAAAAGTGCAATGTACAGGTGCTGCATCCTCATATCTACCCTTTTTTGACTGATAAACCATGTCCTAGCAACACTCTTCAATTGATATGAAGTTAGGTCAACTCTCCTAGTGTTAGCAACATGCATCACCTTAAACACTTTTTTAGTTCCTCAATGAAATTCTCTGGATCCTCAATACTGCTTGAACCAGTGAAATTTGGTTGATTCATCCTTAAGAACTCATGAATCCTCGAAGTGTCAGCCCGTTCTTGTAGAGCTTATCTTTGCTAACAAACCTAATTAGTCACAGGTTGGTTAAGCATCCTAATTCCCTTTCTTGAATTAGTCATTAGTAACCTCTCCCTGGGGTAGCAGTTTAGGTGGATTAGGTACCCCTTGTTCCTCAATGTTCCTCCTAGCTGGACGCCATCATACTTCTTTTCTTGTAAGCATAATTATCTTAAACTCTTTCAAGAACGAATTAGAGGGAAAATGTTTATAGATAAACTTTAATGCACAAAAAGAGTGTGAAAGAAATTATATAGTTCCGAATTGTTGCAGCCTCCTTATTATAGATGTTGCACGCTTTACACTGGTAACTAGAACACTACACATTTTGGTTCATAAACTCCCTAGGGATGTTTAACTCTGTGCTCTGGTATAACATTTTTCATGCCCCAACTCTACACCCTAGATAGGACTGGAACTCGAAGACCATAATTTTCCTCGAGCGGACCCTTGGCTTAGTTAACTTACACAGCGAAAGCAACTTGTATAATTACATAGAAAAAATCATAACTCATATCTTAAACTTTTACAATTGAAATGAACCAGACTAAAGAACTAATATTATTCGTCTATAAAGCCTCTAACACAATGAGGAATGTTAGGACAAGACCCCCAATAATCCTAACAACTGAACAACAGAATGTAACTCATAAATGTCCTCCAAAATGTAAGGTGACACACGAACTGACTCTGATCTTCTCACTAGATGAATGGTGCGCCAGATTTCGATCCTAGTTACCAGCGTCTGCATCGTACAACAATGCAGACCAACTAGCACCAGTATATTGAATATACGAGTATGTGAGTTTGAATGCAAAACAACATATATGTCGGAAAGGTAAATCTGAAGAACTTATTTTGCTAAACTCAACTATACAGGACTGAACACATTTAAATTTAAAACAATTTAAAACAAGTCCAATATAGGGGAAAACTTCTTAAATATTATGGCAGCTGTATCTATGCAAGGATACAATATAACTCTAAGAGGTACTGAAAAATACATTTAACATCTTTCAGAGTTTCTCTAATTGACAACCATCACTTAAGATTTATATTGAGGATACAATGTTTAGCCTCATGCTACGAGGGTCATCATTACCTTGCCATTTGTATAGAACCTTAACTACTAAGTGGATCCACCATTCTATGCTAAAAATCACTAAGGAATCATCTAAAATGTATGACCCTTTTTCTAATAATGGTGGCAACATGATTTATGGGGGTTGTGAGTTTCCTGAACTCGCCCCCATATCGGTGCTCAATACTAATCCCAAAATATATTATCTCTTATTTTTGAAAACAAACTTTTTAAGTGATTTGATATTAGTGCTAAAAAACATAACTTAAAAGCTACCTCGGAAATCAAAGTTTTTCCCTTTTACTTTACTTAGAAAACAATTAGTTTTTCTGAAAAATAGCTCAAAAGCTTTTTGCAAATCTCAGTTTTCTTTCTTGTTTAAATAAGAAAACATTTACTCTTGGGAATAAATAGTTCCAATACACCCTTTTAAAGAAATAAACTCAACTCTTCACTCTTTACTTAACTTGAGACTAGAGACCTAAAACAAAGTTAAAATATCATTGAAGGCTCTTGAAAACTTTATAACATTGCTTTGACTTGATTCTGAACATCTAAACTTGGATCTTAACTTCCATTGAATTGGATTATGGATTCAAGGTTCATGATATCATGTTTATAAATGATTAGTTGAAGTTTATATGTAACTTAGAGTGGTGAACAAAACTAGGAACCATACGTACAAAACTAAGGAACTAGTATAAAAAGATGGGGGAACAATGGGGAGAACTTGTATTCTAAACTCTTTGAGTGGCGCGGTGAGACAACCCTCAAACATTAGAGGATAAATAAAATGCTTTTGCTGGCATGTCGCACCTTAGACCTACGAACAAAGGTCGCTTTATGGCGTGTTGGGTGACGCGATGACCCATCCTTTTTCCCAGGCGACTCCAACTTTTCTCCTATGTTTTTAATCTGTAAAACCTCTAAACTTCCATTGTTCTTTCCCAAAAAAGTTAGGATCGTTAGTACACTCAACACACCATCGACATAACTAAAAAACTTCCCCCGGAAACAAGAATCAAATCACCAAGAATGTTCACCAACACAACCATAAAGAACTCAACGAAACATTCAACAATGTTATTCAAGAACTAAATTTCTTAACATTCAAAAACATAAATTTGATGAATTGAAACATGGTTGGCGCATGGGTGAATTAACCCAATGCGATGTGATCCACATTCCTTTTTAGGGTTTATCCCCGACAAATTCAAGACACAAAGCTTGAATTTTTGTAAATTTCTTGATTTCTACCCGCTTCTCTTTTCTCAAAGCCTTAGCTTGAAATCTTTGTAAACAAAACAAAGTCTTGTTTTACCCCCATATAATCTCTAAAAACGAATTAACATAATTAGGTAAGAAAAGGAAATATTTGACCTTCCCAAATCCAGATTGGAATTTCCTTAACTCAACAACTCAACATCCGAAAGGGATAACTCACTTATACGAACTCGAAATCGCACAAACATGGCGGTGTTGGAAAGATCATTTCATAGGATATTTAACCATATCTGGAGCTACACCTAACTCATCTGGGGCTAGGAGTTATGGTCCTTTGAAGCTGGACAAAAACTCACTTTTAACATAGATAAATATTTATAGATTCCCTTATACTTCCCAAAAGTAACTATTTTTAGATTTAAACTATTCTAGTTCTTTCTAGTCGTGAGATTTTATAATATCAATACCTTGACTATGAACATGATACATTGCATAAGCAAATGTTAATTTAGGAGTGATGTATCATATCAGGAATAACACTTACAAATACTAATTTAAGAATAAAAAATAAACGAGATACATTGAAAATATCTATTGTTGGTAGTCATTGTCGTATAATGACAAATCAAACTTTTCTCCTTTTTTTGAGTACTTCTCCAACACTAGATTTAGAACTCAAGCATGTATCATTCTTCGACTTGTCCAATGTCAGATACATTTAATTATAAATTTGAATTTATGTATCATACCTAATAAATTAGGACGTGATACATTATTTATGAATATCTTATTTTGTTTGAGAAATAATATAATTTCAGATTAACAAATACATTATGCATGCAGTTGATCAAAATTATCTTTGTATTGTGTGTGTATGAAACATAACACAAATTTTATGTATCAAGTATATTTAATATGATAAACTGTAACGACCTGTTTAGTCGATTCGAGCAATAAGATTATTTTGATAAAAACTGACTGGGTCGACGGACCACGCGACGGACCGTCATGGTCACGACGGCCCGTGATGGATTCCGTCGTCCCATACTTGTAAATTTTCTTTCGCTACTTTTTCTCATTACCCTCAACGACAAGTAGGACGAAACGTCATAGGCACGACGGACTGTCGAGGGGCTTCATTCCAAAACACTTAAACTCTGAAAATCTGGGTACTGAGATATCGACTCTCTGAACTTCGCGACGGAACTGCAGGATGGACCGTCGTAGGTACGACGGACCGTCACAAACCCTTTACAGAATTTGACTCTCTGAACTTTGTGACGGACCTGCAGGACGGACCATCATAGACACGACGGACCGTCACAGGTTGCGTAACCTAACTGGGTCGGATTTCTACTAAAAGTTTTAAAGGAGTGTTTGGGACTATTCATGACAAACCTTATGAAATTAGTGGGGTAAGTTTAATAATTTATTTACTTGGAGGGTTAAAGGAGACAACCTTGGAATAACTAGTGGGTTACTTTTATCATAATGAATTATATGATAATTAGGGTAAAAGAAAAGAATCTAGAGAAGAAAAAGAAAAAGACAGAGAGGGAGAACGAGCGAGAGAGGAAGAACGAAGAGGAAAGCAAAAGACATTGGGGAGATAGCTAGCTTGATCACGATTTTTCGGTGGAGGTAGGTTATGGTTTATGCTATGTGATAGTAAACTCTTAATAGTGATTGATATGTATTGGGTGATATTGTAAAGTCTTCCATATACTTGATTGTGTGTTTGTATGTTGTGATGGTATAACTTTGGTGTTTAGAATGATAAGACTGTTGAATTTTCAATCCTAAACCTCTTTGTTAAGATGATGCTTGACATAAAGAAATCTTGATGAACTGATATAATGAGTTAGATGGATCGGAGTTTCACGTTCCGATACGTAGGGATAATGGATCGGAGTGTCACGTTCCGACATGTAGGAATAATGGATCGGAGTGTCACGTTCCGACACGTAGAAATAATGGATCGGAGTGTCGCGTTCCGACACACAGGATTAGTGGATCGGAGTGTTACGTTCCGACACACAGGATTAGTGGATCGGAGTGTCACGTTCCGACACGTAGCATTAGGGGATCGGAGTGTCACGTTCCGACACGATAAGAATAAAGAGAAGAAATCTTGAATTAACTTAATAAACTCGAACTGAAGGATATAGTCCCCGAATGAGTATGGTGTGGAGGCTTGAGTCCTCATAGATGTGCTTGAGGTTGTTGTCAATGGTTTTTGTACTCGTTGATTGTCACCTGTTGAGTATTGTGGTCGGTTTTGCATTATTATTCCCCATATATTGCTTTCTATTTTGATTTGGCCAATGATACCTACTCAGTACTTGTACTAACCCCTACTTTTATGTTCTTCTTGTTGTTTTGTGGAGTGCAGCAAGTGCACCAGTGACTTCGTCTCGTCCGCAACTCTAGCCAGTCTTCAGCACGTCAGATTTCAGGGTGAGCTATTATTCCTAGCTCGGGCTGGAGTATCTTCTTCGCGTCTTGATGTCTTGAAGTTCAGACATGGACCATCGTTTTTCTTATTTTAGTTCTTAATTACTCTTAGACTTAGTAACTTGAGGATAGATGTTCTTGATGTGATGACTTCCAGATTTTGGGGATGATAATTAATATATTTTAGAAGTTTATTTAATTGGTTATATTAATGATTTTTGGTCTTCCGCATTATATTTTGTTATTCAAAATTTATATACTGGTAAACGTTGGGGTTTAGATTTGTTGGTTCGCTCACATAGGAGGATAAGTGTGGGTGCCACTCGCGGCTCGTTTTGGGTCGTGACAAACTTGGTATCAGAGCTTTAGGTTCGTTGGTCTCATCACACAAGAACGAGTCTAGTAGAGTCTTGAGGAACGGTAGGGGGACGCCCTTACTTTTCTTTGAGAGGCTATAGGACTTTAGGAAAACTCCATTCTTTCTTTCTTTCGTGCTATTACTTGGGTCCAATTGGTATCTAGGTGATACAAATTGGTATCTGACATCCTCACTCTATCTCGCAGATGGTTAGAACTAGAGCAACAACTGTGTCAACACCAGCACCGGCAGGACAGGGTGCGTCTGAGCCAACCATTGGGACCGTAGCTCGAGGAGGAGCAGTGGCAAGAGGCCGTGGTAGAGGTCGCAGGAGGACGCCCTCTAGAGGTAGAGGACAAACACCTGTTCCAGATAGTAATAGGGTAGTGACTCCTCCACCGACTGATGAGGTAGTGAGAGAGCGTGAAGAAGGGGGAAATGAGCAGGTTCAAGATGAGGAATTACTACCCCAGCCTACCCCAGAGATGATTAACCAGGTTCTCACCTATCTTAGCGGGTTATCTGATCAGGGCCAGACACCTCCAGTGTTTTCTGCACCAGCACCTCAGGTTCAGGGGGTACAACATGCAGCCGCTGTGGCTCCTCGCATGGATGCCTCATTGGAAATAGGCATGTTTCCTCGATTGACTACGGGGTCCATAATGACAAGTGATCAGCATGAACTTTTCACTAAATTCTTAAAGTTAAAACCTCCAGTATTCAAGGGTGCTGAATCTGAAGATGCCTATGATTTTCTGGTTGATTGTCATGAGTTGCTGCATAAGATGGACATAGTAGAACGATTCGGTGTGGAGTTTGTGACCTATCAGTTTCAGGGGGATGCCAAAAGGTGGTGGAGGTCATATATGGAGTGTCAACCAGCACAGGCACCACCTATGACTTGGCCATCATTCTCTATCTTATTTATGGAGAAGTATATACCCCGAACTTTGAGGGATAGGAGGAGAGATGAATTCCTGAGCCTAGAGCAAGGAAGGATGTCTGTTGCTGCGTATGTGGCTAAGTTTCATGCACTATCTATGTATGCCACTCAACTTTGTTTCAGTCCACAAGAGCGGATTCGCCGTTTTATGAAGGGATTGAGGTCAGATTTGCGGATCCCAGCCTTACAGGTAGCTGTTGCAGCCAAATCCTTTCAGGAAGTGGTTGATTTTGTGATAGAAGTGGAGGGGGTGAAGCCAGACGACTTCACCATGGCGTCGACATCTAAGAAGTTCCGTAAGGGAGGTGAGTTTAGAGGTTCTTACTCCAGAGGGCAGAGTTCAGGAGGTTATCAAAACCGCCCTATTCAGTCTTCCCTGCAAGCTTTAGTTGAGGGTCCATCGCAGCCCAGTCAGCCCTTTTCTGAGTTTGGTGGTTATCCTCAGACTTCGTCACCTTCACAAAGACCTATGTTTGACTCCAGGAATTGTTATGGATGTGGGGAGGCTGGACATATTAGGAGGTATTGTCCAAAACAGAGTTACAGACCCCCAGTGGTTAGAGGTAGAGGTGGTAATGGGAGAGGCCGCCATTCTGGAGGACGTGGTGGCCAAGGTAATGGTGGGCACCCAATCAATCGGGGTGGCGGGCAAGCTGGAACTGCTACGGCGCAACATGATAGGGGCAATGGACAGACAGGTGATAGGGCCCATTGTTATGCTTTCTCCGGGAGGTCTGAAGCAGAGACATGTGATGCTGTTATCACAGGGAATCTTTTGGTCTGTGATTGCATGGCTTCTGTATTATTTGATCCTGGATCCACATTTTCATATGTATCTTCCTCATTTGCTACTGGTTTTGATTTACATTGCGAATTCCTTCACATGCCTATTAGTGTCTCTACTCCTGTGGGTGAGTCTGTGATAGTTGAGAAGGTGTATAGGTCTTGCCTTGTGACTTTTGTAGGGAGCAACACCTATGTAGATTTGATTATCCTAGAAATGGTTGATTTTGATGTAAATCTGGGTATGACTTGGCTTTCCCCATATTTTGCAATCTTAGATTGTAACGCTAAAACTGTGACATTGGCCAAGCCTGGGACAGATCCGCTAGTGTGGGAGGGTGACTA
>NC_028644.1:14125919-14206285 GCF_001406875.1 Solanum pennellii | reverse complement strand
TGAAGATTTCACCCGTGAAAGGGGTGATGCGGTTTGGTAAACGAGGTTAACTTAGTCCAAGGTATATTGGGCCATTTGAAATCTTGAAGCGTGTGGGGGAGGTGGCTTATGAATTGGCGTTGCTTCCAGGACTCTCAGGAGTGCACCCGGTATTTCATGTGTCTATGCTGAAAAAGTACCATGGAGATGGAAACTACATTATTCGCTGGGATTCAGTTCTTCTTGATGAGAATTTGTCTTATGAGGAGGAGCCGGTCGCTATTCTAGCTAGAGAAGTCCGTAAGTTGAGATCAAAAGAGATTGCATCTATCAAGGTTCAGTGGAAGAATCGGCCAGTCGAAGAGTCTACTTGGGAGAATGAGGCGGATATGCAAGAAAGATATCCCCACCTTTTTACAGATTCAGGTACCCTTTCTCGCCCTTGATTTTCTTCCTGTGATCGTTCGGAGATGAACGATGGGTAAATTGGTATCTATTGTAACGACCTGTTTAGTCTATTCGAGCAGTAAGATTATTTTGATAAAAACTGACTGGGTCGACGGACCACGCGACGGACCGTCATGGTCACGATGGCCCGTGATGGATTCCGTCGTCCCATACTTTTAAATTTTCTTCCGCTACTTTTTATCATTACCCTCGACGACAAGTAGGACGAAACGTCATGGGCACGACGGACCGTCGAGGGGCTTCGTTCCAAAACACTTAAACTCTGAAAATCTGGATACTGAGATTGACTCTCTGAACTTCGCGACAGAACTGCAGGACGGACCGTCGTAGGTACGACGGACCGTCACAAACCCTTTACAGAATTTGACTCTCTGAACTTTGTGACGGACCTGCAGGACGGACCGTCATAGACACGACGGACTGTCACAGGTTGCGTAACCTAACTGGGTCGGATTTCAGCTAAAAGTTTTAAAGGGGTGTTTTGGACTATTCATGACAAACCTTATGAAATTAGTGGGGTAAGTTTAATAATTTATTTACTTGGAGGGTTAAAGGAGACAACCTTGGAATAACTAGTGGGTTACTTTTATCATAATGAATTATATGATAATTAGGGTAAAAGAAAAGAATCTAGAGAAGAAAAAGAAAAAGACAGAGAGGGAGAACGAGCGAGAGAGGAAGAACGAAGAGGAAAGCAAAAGACATTGGGGAGATAGCTAGCTTGATCACGATTGTTCGGTGGAGGTAGGTTATGGTTTATGCTATGTGATAGTAAACTCTTAATAGCGATTGATATGTATTGGGTGATATTGTAAAGTCTTCCATATACTTGATTGTGTGTTTGTATATTGTGATCGTATAACTGTGGTGTTTAGAATGATAAGACTGTTGAATTTTCAATCCTAAACCTTTTTGTTAAGATGATGCTTGACATAAAGAAAGCTTGATTAACTGAAATAATGAGTTAGATGGATCGGAGTGTCACGTTCCGACACGTAGGGATAATTAATCGGAGTGTCACGTTCCGACACGTAGAAATAATGGATCGGAGTGTCGCGTTTCGACACACAGGATTAGTGGATCGGAGTGTCACGTTCCGACACGATAAGAATAAAGAGAAGAAATCTTGAATTAACTTAATATACTCGAACTAAAGGATCTAGTTCCAGAATGAGTATTGTGTGGAGGCTTGAGTCGTCATAGATGTGCTTGAGGTTGTTGTCAATGGTTTTTGTACTCGTTGATTGTCACCTGTTGAGTATTGTGGTCGGTTTTGCATTTTTATTCCATATATATTGCTTTTTATTTTGAGTTGGCCGATGATACCTACTCAGTACTTGTACTGACCCCTACTTTTATGTTTTTCTTGTTGTTTTGTGGAGTGCAGCAAGTGCACCAGTGACTTCGTCTCGTCCGCAACTCCAGCCAGTCTTCAGCACGTCAGATTTCAGGGTGAGCTATTATACCTAGCTCGGGCTGGAGTCTCTTCTTCGCATCTTGATGTATTGAAGTTCGGACATGGACCATCGTTTTACTTATTTTAGTTCTTAATTACTCTTAGACTTAGTAACATGAGGATAGATGTTCTTGATGTGATGACTTCCAGATTTTGGGGATGATAAGTAATATATTTTAGAAGTTTATTTAATTTGTTATATTAATGAGTTTTGGTCTTCCGCATTATATTTTGTTATTCAAAATTTATATACTGGTAAACGTTGGGGTTAATTTGTTGGTTCGCTCACATAGGAGGATAAGTGTGGGTGCCACTCGCGGCTCGTTTTGGGTCGTGACATAAACACTAAAATAGATGGTTCAACAACATTAGAGTTGCGCCTAAATAGGTTAAATATGAACATGATATATTGCATAAAACAATGGTTATTGTAACAACGATGTATTGGATCAATGATAACAAGAACAAAGACTCATTGAAAACTAAAAATGAATGAGATACATTATAAATATGTATCATTGATAGTGATAGTCGTGCGATGGAAAATTCAACTTTTTTTCATTTTTTGGATGTTTTTCAACAGTAGATATATTAAAAGAAAATAAATATTATTCAAAAGAAAATCAACAACGATATAATTAACTAAAATATCAAACGATCAATACTATTTTGATGGGGGGAGGGGCGGAAATAATTTTATTATTGTTTTAAAATAATTTTTTTTTAAAAATAATAATATAAAGATAAATCATAAATGCAAATGATGGAAATAACTCTTACCTCTTGATTATTTTTAAATTATTAATTGTAAATATAAAAGATTTTTAATTCAAAAATAAATTCATTGATACAATTATGTAGAGATTTGGCATGAAAAAAGGATGAAAAATTATGGGTATGAGATTTCAATTAATGTATCCGTAAAAGGGGATGATGGGAGGACAACAAAGGATTTTTTATATCTTTTGAAATGGTAGGAAAATCCAGAAATAATATAATAAATGATGGTTAGTTAGCAATTTTTTCAAAATTTAATACATGCAAGCTATAATTGAGGAAGAATATCAAGATTAACACATGCATTATCTTTGCGTGTACATCTAAACCTTATTTATATTACACTAGTTTTAAAGTTAGTTTATGCAAGTTATTTTTAACCACATAATTATTAGAATATGACAATGTTAAATTCTTTTAATTTTTCACAGGTGGTAACATTTTCTTTTTTTTTTTAATCAAATGAATGTAGAGAATAGTCACTGAGACAAATCCTCTGTATCCTAATGCTTCGCCAAGTGCCCTCACAATGAGAGCTCCACTTTCGACGTACTTATGTATATTTTTGTTTCATTTTATATAATATTAATTTCTTTTACATTTGTGCCAAAATTTTACGAATTGGATATACGGGTGCTTAGACTATGTTTTATTTTTTATGTGTTGAAATGTGAATTGGTGGTGGAGACAAATTCCAAACATTTTATGTAATCCAAAATATATTGAGTATGGTCGACAAGTAGATCCTTTCTTAAGCTTTCTAGCGTCCACTTCAAATTATCGTAAGCTATTTTTAATCATGCACGCACACGGATGCGCACACACACTTCTTCTAATATGTTAATTTTTTTATATTTAATTTGTAGGAAATCATACAAACAACAAGCTAGTGAGGACCGGATTGACATGACTAGACATTTGAAGATGCATTGTGCAGAATACTGTTCGGAAAAAAATAAGCAATGTCAAAAAATTGATTTTATTATAAGATGAAGCACAAAATAAACTTGTGGTATCAATAGACAAAAATAAATTAATTTACAATTGTCATATGGTTGGGACTTGTGGATATTCTATTTCTTGTTTAAAAGTTTCTATCTTGATAAATTATTGTCCATATATATACTTCATTGGATTATTCTATCATATTAACACAAGTTTGATAATTATTTATTAATCATGTTGAAAAATTATTTTATATTGATGATAATATTTAACGACCTGAACCGTTTTTATTGAGTAAAAACAAAATCTGAAAAAAAGTTTGCCGATACGCGGCATTGCCAAGGCAACGTTAGTGGCCACAATTGTGAGTTAAGAAAGGAAGAATGTAAATTGTGAGAAATAATATTTTCTCCATCTAACATAATTTAATAGGCCGTAAAACACCCTAGAAACCTTAGAAAAGTTTCTCCAAGCTTTGAAAGGAAGGAGAAGGTGATTTCTAGTGTGAAGATGATGATATCTTGAATATTCTTGGCCAAATTAAACATTAGTAATCCTAGAAACACTAGTATCATTTCAAAAACTCTTTGTAAATGATTGGTGCCCAAGGAACCTAGGTTTTATGAGTTGAGTAGTTTCAATTTGTGCTCACTTCACAAATATGTGTATCGATGGTATTGTTAATGTGTAGGCCTTCGTGCACCAAATGATTTGTGAGTTAAACCCTAGAAAGAAGTTTTAGACGATTAAATAGGGATTAGTATGGTCAAATTAAGGTTTGCATGAGGTGAATGATAAGGAACCCTTGTAGGTGATGGTTCTTATTATATTATCGTGTGATGTGTTCCATTATTGCATAATAATGATGTATGTAAGTATGTGAATGTTCCACGGATTATTCACACTTATTCTAAATGAGACAGATGAATAATTATATGTCATGAATCACTTGTTGATTTAATGACTTGAAAGTATACTTGTGTTTGAGATTGTGGCATGTTGATAGATCGTATTGAAACGTTTCGATTGATCAAGTTCCACATTCTGGCATAACGAAGTTTGTTTGGATTTCCACGTGTTGTCATAACTGTGGGATCGGGTAACACACTCCAATGCACTAACAATTTGGGTTTAGGTTCTATCAGAGGACCAACTACTTGACATTATTGTGATATTTGAGAATTGTGAAATAGGTTGTTTCTCTTCATGTCGATGATATCATATATATTCCATATCTTCATGTGATGATATAGTGGTGTTGAATTGTATGTGTTCCACTTAGTGGTTATATGTTGTGACTGTTTATGTTTGATTGTCCTTGTGATTGAGTAAAGTACTGGGGTATACTAGAAGGGCAAAGGGTTTAAGTGATGAGTAATGGATACCGAGGGTTGTTCTTGTATTTTAATTGTGAAAGAGTAGTAAAAGTCGAGTATGTGATGAAATTTGAATAAGTGAGTTTCACCTTGGATAAAGAGAATAAGGTTGGTCATAAGGAAGTTTTCGTAGTGTAGTATGTGACCATGATTGAGTAATATCACAAGAAAGGAAGAGTATGACATGACCGTGTAGTTGAAGTGCTCGTGGGTGAAATTGGGGAATTGCTAATGTGTTAGAATGTTTAGGATTTGATCAAAAACCCATTGAGTTAATTTTTAGAAGATGGTTGGCATTAGGAGTACTAGTGTAAATTAAAGTTGTTCTAAGGAAGGGTAATGGTGAAAAAGAGAGTGTTTTAATTCATAATCTTACTAGTTGATTTCTTATGTTATGTGGTGGGCGTCAAATTGACCGATGATGCCTACCAGTACGTGTGTTTGTGATTATACTACTCTTGATATTTCTTTTGACAGAGTCTTTATGCAGGATTAACGATTTTTCATTCGGTTAAGGAGAAGAATTCTCTAGCAGCTTCTATTCTTCCTTCCACATGCTGAGAGTTGTGTCTTTTCAATATCGTATACAGTTGTACCATTGGTAGAACTTGAACATGTTTAGACTAGATCTATGGGAGTTGTTATATTACTTTACATTAACTTAATTGTGTAAAAAAGGTCAGGTCAGGTATAAAAATCATGTTTTTTTGTAATTAACTCCGTTTTACATAGATTTTCCGCTTGTTTAATAATTGGGAAATCAGGGTCCTCCTACATAGTTGTTAGATTCGGGGCCCGCAAGGCACAGTGAGTTGTGTCGTGACAACAAATTTTGTAATATGTGTCATCTAAACATTTAGAGAAACTTTAGGTGTTAATTAATATTATTATTACCAATAAGAAATACATGTTTTTTTCACATGTCTAGGTATGTGTTTAATCCTGTTCGTAAACTCTCAATTACGCTGGACAAATCTACCTTCTGAGGTATTATCTTCTTCTCTTTTTGAATTATTTTTTGTTTATAATGTAAAGTTACTGTAACACCCCGCTACTAGAAAGACTAAGAATTTGAAAAAAAACAATTTTTGGATATAAGCTAGTTAAGTCCTGAAAATTTGTTAAGGTGTGTTGAGTATGGTTTTTGGTCAAATTCAAATTTAATTTAAATCTCCACGTTCAACCTACTTACATATTTTTTCGATTTCATTTTCTATATTTTCTTATTAACATGTGCCAAAATTTGAAGGAGTGGATATTGGGTGCTTAGACTAGTTTTTTTTTTTATGTTTTGAAATGTAAAATTTGTAGTTCAGACCAATTCCCAACATTTTATATCATCCAAACTATGTGAAGACTGGTCCACCAATAAATCCATTCTTATGCCTTCTAGTGTCGAATTCGAATTTTCGTATGCTATTTTTATATCAGAACACGCTCTCCTGGATGCGTACAAGCACACATGAATGCATGTGCACACACTTTTACTAATATGTTAATATTTTTTATATTTCATTTCTAGGTTATATCGAAACAACAAGTGAGGACCAATTGAGCTTACTAGAAATTTGAAGATTCATTGTGAAAAATATTGCTCGATCAAAATTAGTATTGTCAAAAATAGTTTTAACAATAAATCAAACACAATATAAAAGTGTGTCAGAAAGAGACAAAAATAAATTCATTTACAGTTCTCATGTGGTTGGGACTTGTGGATATTTCATTTCATGTTTAAAAGTTTCTATTATGATATAGGATTGTACATGTTTCTAATCATTGAATTATTTTATCACATAACTACATGGATGATAATAATTTATAAATTATTTTGAAAAAGACTATATATTGAAAATATAGATTGTGTAAAAAGTGACTTTTTTAAAATTCAAAACAACATCATGTGTCAATTATTATTATTTCTACGAATAACTAATGCATGTTTTTTTTCCTCTTGTCTAGGCCTGTGCTTAGTCTTTTTCCTGAAATCTCATTTACGTTGGCAAAAATTTACCTTCAGAGATACCATCTTCTTCTATTTTATTTGAATCATTTTTACTTATAACATAATGTTTTAAAGTTACAATCAGGTGACTAATATACAGTCACAATTCAAAAACTCCATTGCCCTAATTCATCATTGCTAATCTTATTTTTATGGTTCCCCAATTAACAAGAAATGCATACTCTAATAGAGATTTCATTACTAAAAAGATTGTGCAAGAGCTCGTAGCACAAAGGTACAATATTATTTCAGAAAATTATTATTATACAAACAAATTAAAACAACGAAAGAACAATAAGAGGGATTGTTTCTTGTATAGGACAACTTACGTTTTATGTTAAATGAATACATGCAAGCTATAATCAAGGAATAATGAAAAGATTAAAGCATGTGATTTCTTTGCGTTAGGGAGTATACATTTAAACCTAATTTATATTACACTTGTTTAAAAGTTAGTTTATGCAAATATTATTATTATAAAGTGAGAATTTCAACCTTTTGTAACTGTTCAAAGGTGGTAATATTTCATATTGTATTTTATTTGATCAAATGAATACAAAGAATAGTCATTGAGACAAATCATCAAAATCCAAATTCTCCGCCTAGCTTAATACCTCGACTAAAAGAGCTCCAGTTCAAGGTACCTATATATTTTTTCTATTTAATTTAATAGAATATTATTTTCTTTATAATTTATGTCAAATTTTGGGGGAGTGGATATGTGGGTGCTTAGACTGTATTATAGTTATAATGTATTTAAATGTGAAATTATTAGAGCATACCAATTTCAAAAATCCAATATAATCAAAACTATGATGAAAATGGTCAACAAGTGGATCCTTTCTTATGCCTTCGTGCGTCGAATTCAAATAGTTCTAAGTTATTTTTACTGACTCACACACGTGCACATATGTGGACGCGCACACACAACACACGATACAACACGCACGCACACGAACAAACTTTTCCTAATATGTGAATATTTTTTTATATTTAATTTCAAATGCAATAGTAGAAACAACAAGTGAGGAAAGATATGAACTTATTAGAAATTTAAAGAGTGCTTGTGCAAAATATTGCTCGGTCAAAATAATTATTGTCAAAAATTATTTTTATAATAAGAATAACCCCAAAACAAACGTATGTTATGAAGAGACAAAAAGAAACTAATTTACAATTCTCACGTGGTCATGAGGTGTGGATATTTTATTTCTTGCTCAAAAGTTTCTGTCATGACAAATAAGTGTCAATATTTATTCTTCATTAAATCATTTTATCATGCAAATACATTGATGATAAGCTTTGATAAATAATTTGAAAAATTATTATATATTTATAATGCAGATTGTGTAGAAAGTGTCTTTTTGATTATTCAAAACAACTTCAATTGTCAACTAATATTATTTCTACGAATAATTAATGTATATTTTCTTATTCTATTGTTTAGGCCTGTGTTTATTCTTGTTCATTAATTCTCATTTACGTTGGGTCCAAATTTACCTCCAGAAGTATCATCTTCGTCTTTTTTTGAATATATTTTTTTATAATATAATGTTTAAAGTTACAATCAGGTGACTAATATATAGTCACAATAAAAAATGTACACTGCTCTAATTCATCATTACTAATGTTACTTGTATGGTTCCTCTATTAGGAGGGCTACAATGAAGACTATAATAGGACCGTATTTCTTTCAAGAGAATATGTAAGAGCGCGAAGTACAAGGGTACAATGTTATTTAAGAAATTTATTACTTATACAAACAAATTAGAACAACGAAAGAACCATAAAAGGGTTTGTTAGTTAAATTTTATTGGGAAACTCACGTTTTATGTTAAATAAATACATGCAAGATATAATCGAGGAAGAATGTCCAGATTAACACATGTATTCTCTTTGCGCTCAAGAGTATACATCTAAGTCTAATTTATATTACACTAATTTAGAAGATAGATTATGAAAGTGATTTTTCAGCAAACATAATTATTGTAATGTGAAAATATAAACTTCTTTGTAATTTTTATCAATATCAAAATGCTCCACCAAGTACCTCCAGAACAAGACCTCCATGTTCAACGTAGTCATTTACTTTTGTGTTTCATTTTCTATAATATTATTTGATTTTTCATTTGTTCCAATATTTGATGGATTGAATATATCGGTGCCTATACCATGTTTTATTTTTATGTGTTGAAATGTGAAATCGATGGTGCTGACCAATTCCCAAAAGTTTATATAAACCAATCTATGTTGAGAATTTTGATCAAGTGGATCGTTTCTTACGTCTTTTGGTCTCGAATTCAAATTTTCATAAGCTATTTTCATTCACCCACGCACATGGATGCACACGCACACACACACAAAGAAAACACACAACTTATAAGGACGCAAGCGCGAACACACACTTTTGTTTATTTACTAATATCTTTTTATATTTTATTTCTACAATATCATAGGAATAATAGGTGAGGAACGGATTAAGTTGTCTAGAAATTAGATGATTCATTGTGCAGAATATTGCTCAGTAAAATTAAGTATTGTCAACAGACAAAATAAATTAATTTACAATCCTCATATGGTTGTAACTTGTCGATATTTTTTTTTAATAGTTTCTATCATTATAAATTCTTGTCCATATTTATACTTCATTGAATTATTTTATCATATAAACACGCACATCGTTGATAGTTCTTGATAAATTATGCTGAAAATGATTGTATATATTTATAATGTAAGTTGTGTAAAAATTGTCTTATAAAAATTCAGAACACCTTCATGAGTCAATAAATAATATTTCTACGAATAAATAATACATGTTTTTTTTCTCTTGCCTAGGCCTGTGTTTGATCTTGTTCTTGAACTCTCATTTACGCTGGGAAAAATTTTACCTTAAGAGGTATCATATTCTTATTTTTTTAAATTAGTTTTTATTCATAATATATAGTTATAAGGTTACAATCAAGTGAAAAATATATGGCGACAATTAAAAAAATTCCATTGGCCTAATTCATCTTTGCTACTGTTACTTTTATGTTTCCTTGATTTGCAGGGCCACAATGCAGACTCTAATAAGGACGACATTCCATCATAAGGATCTATGAGAGCTCGTAGTACCAACATGACATTCTTATTTAAGAAAATAAGTATTATACAAATAAATAAGAACTACAGAAGAACCATAAAAGGATTTGTTAGTTCTATTGAGCATCTTACTCTTCATGTTAAAGAAATAAATACAAGCCTTATGTCAATATTAGCATATGTATTCTCATTGCTTTCAGGTGTATACATCTAAATTTTATTTATAACACACTATTTTAAAGTTAGTTTATGCAAGTAATTTTTTAAGCAAACATAATTATGATAATGTGATAATATTAACTTGTTGTAATTTATCAAGGGTTTTTAATATTTTCTTTATATTTATTTGTTTATTTTAATTATTCAATTGAATGCAGAGAATAGTCATTGAGACATATCATGAATATACAAATGCTCTACAAGGTACCTTCACAACAAGAGCTCCAAGTTCAACGTACTCATATACTTTTTATGTTTCATTTTATATAATATTAATTTTTTATTAATCTGTACACAAATTTGAGGGAGTGGATATATGGGTGCTTAGACTATGTTTATTTATTATGTATTAAAATGTGAAACAGGTGGTCCAGACCAATTCCCAACATTTTATATAATCAAAACTATGTTGAAAATGGTCAACAAGTGGATCCTTTCGTACGCCTTTTGGCATCAAATTCAAATTTTTGTAAGCAATTTTTATTGAATCACTCAGAGAGAAAGATGCATACGCTCATGCAAGTGCCGCACAAAATTCTGCTTATATGTTAATAGTTTTTATATATAATTTCGAGGTAATCGTAGAAACAAAAATTGAAGAAGACTTGAAATTTTAAGATTCACTATGCAAGATATTGCCCATTAAAAATAAGTATCCTCAACATTTGTTTTTGCAATACAGTCAAGAACAAAATAAATGTGTGTTACCAAGAGACATACATAAATTATTTTTTTATCATGTCATTGTTATTTGTGGATATTTTTTTTTAAAAAAAAATTATATCATGATAAATTAGTGTACAAATTTATACTTCATTGAATTATTTTATCATATAAACACATGGATGATCATTATTGATAAACTATTTTGAAAAATAATTATATATTAATAATGCAGAATGTCTAAAGAGTATCTTTTTAAAAATTCAGAACAACTTAAGGTGCCAATTAATATTATTTGCACGAATAACTAATGCATGTTTTTTCCCTTGTCTAGGCCTATGCTTAATCTTGTTCGTGAACTCTCCTTTCAGCTTGGCCAAATTTACCTTAAGAGGTATCATCTTCTTCTCTTTTTTTTTCTAAATCATTTTTATTTTAATATAATATTTTAAAAAAATAATCAGGGGACTAATATAAAGTCACAATTAAAAAGCTCCATTGCCCTAATTCATCATTTCTAATGTTACTTTTAGTGTTTCTCTATTAGAAGGGCTTCAATGCAGACACTAACAAGGCCGTTATTCCTTCAAGGGAATTTGTGAGAGCTCGTAGTACAAGGGTACACTGTTATTTAAGAAAATTATTATTATACCAAAAATTAGAATGAAGAAAATACTATAAATGGGTTTGTTAGTTGTATCGGGCAACTTACGTTTATTTTAAATAATTACATGCAAGATATAATCGAGGACGACTGACAAGATTAACACATGCATTCTCGTTGCGTTCTAGAGTATACATCTAAATTTAATTTACAGTACACTCGTTTAAAAGTTAGTTAATCTAGTTATTTTTTAAGCAAACATAATTATTATTATGTGAGAATATTAACATTTTGTAATTAGGGTGATCATATTTTCTTTTTTTTATTTAATAAAATGAATGCAGAGAATAGTTATTCAGACAAATCCTTAATATCCAAACACCCAACCAAGTACCTCCACAACAAGTTCTCTACGTTAAATGTACCTATATATTTTTTCTGTTTCATTTTATATAATATTATCTTCTTTATAATTTGTGTTAAAATATGAGGGAGCGGATATATGGGTGCTTAGACTTGGTTGTATTTTTTATGCGTTGAAATGTAAAATTGGTTGTGAAGACCAATTCCTAACATTTCATATAATCATAACTATGCTGAGAATGATCAACAAGTGGATCCTTTTTTATGCCTTCTAGCGTTGAATCTGAACTTTTGTAAGCTATTTTATACACGCAGATGCAGATTCGCACTCTTACGCGTACGTGAAGGCACACAACATACACATGCATGAACGCTCACCCACTTTTGCTAATATGTTTATATTTTTATATTAATTTCCAGGCAATCGTAGAACCAATAAGTGATGAACGGATTGAGCTGCCTAGAAATTTGAAGAGTCATTGTGCAAAATATTTGTCAGTGAAAATAAATATTGTTAAACCTTGATTTTTTAATAAGATCAAGCAAAAAATAAAAGTGTGTTATCAATAGATAAAAATAAATTAATTTACTATTCTCATGTGGTTATAACTTGTGGCTATTGTATTTCTTGTTATAAGGTTTCTATCATGATAAATTATTGTTTATATATATACTTCATTGAATTATTTTATCATATAAACACATGGTTGATAATAATCAATAAATCGTGTAGAAAAAGTATTGTATATTGTTAATGAATATTTTGTAAAAATTGTCTTTTTAAAAATATAGGATAACTTCAAGTCTCAATTAATAGTATTTATAAGAATAACAGATGCATATTTCTTTTTCTTCTCTAGGCCTGTGTTTAATCCTGCTTCTTGAATTCTCATTTATGTTGTGCCAAATTTACCTTCAGAGGTGTCCTTTTCTCTTCTTTTTTTTCTGAATCATTTTTGTTTTCAAAATAAATTTATATAGTTACAATCAAGGGACTAATATAAAGTCACAATCAAATAACTCCATTGCCCTAATTAATCTTTGGTAATGTTAATGTTATTGTTCATCTGTTAGCAGGCTATAGTGCAGACTCTAATTGGACCGTCATTCTTTCAAGAGGATCTTGGAGGGATCTACTACAACTATACAATGTTATTCAGGATAATTGTTATCATACAAACAAATTATAACGTCGAAATAATCATAAAAGGGTTTGTTAGTTCCATATAAACTTTTTTTCCCAAGAACACCTACACTTGTACGAAAATGGTCCACATGATCTTCCTTACTTTTGGAATAGATTAAAATTGTTGGAATTAATGCATCAATGTTTAGTGTTCCGAAATTTTCTCTTAGTTTTTCAAGAAGTGTCTTTAGAATTTCGTAGTACATGTATCTAGTAAATTTTGATCCATGTATTTAGTTATTTGTGCAAGACTTTTTGTTTTCTATTTTGAGTATTATAAATAATGTAGTTTATGATTGTAATCATCTCATGTGACCTTAAGTAGCCAGTAAAAAACTTGAGCATTTTCTAAAGATTTTATTTTTCCTTTCATATTTCCTACAAATTTGTACAAGGAGCAGGTTTTCGTTCTTAATCTGGGGTTTGGTGAATAAAAAAATATGACATCCAAAACAAATCAACGTATTGATTCTTCAGTTGTTCTTAGTCCATTTTTTGATGGAACTGATTTTGAATTATGAAAGATAAGAATGAGAACACATTTGAAAGCTGAAGGTTTATGGAATATCGTTGCAAATGACTTTGAAGAGCCAAAAAACGATGGTGATTTTACAACACCAGAGATGAAAAATCTTGAGGCTATGTATCGTCAATATGCGAAAGCCTTGAGCAAAATATAAATGGGAGTCGTAAGAGTATATTTTGCAAAAATTTCTACTTGTGAGACTGCAAAGGAAGCTTGGGATTTTCAGGAAACTTAGGTGTATGGTGACGAAAAGGTACGCACTATAAATCATCAAACTCATAGAAGAGAGTTTCAAAATTTAAAGATGATAGAATCTGAAAAAATTGATGAATAATGCACAAGAGTCGTGAATATTGGTAATGAAATGAGAAATCATAGTGATACAATTTCTTACCAACATCTAGTGGAAAAGATTCTAATTAGTGTCACAGAAAAGTATGAGTACATCATTGCTATCACTGAGGAGAAGAAAGATCTTTCTAAGCTTTCCATAATAGACATAGTTAAATCATTTTTTGTACACGAGAAGCGAAGATTTTTTCGTGAAGATCAATCCAAAGAGACGACTTTGCAGTCTAAAACAAATGAGAATTCTCAAAATTTCCCAGAAAATCATCAGAAGAAGAATAACAAGCTAAAAAAGAAGCAGGATCATGATGATTCTTCCAAGAAAGTTGAAGAAGAATGTGAGAAAAACTGTAGTCCTTTTTGTAATGTTTGCAAAAAGACTAATCACAATGCAGAAAAATGTTGGCTAAAGGGAAAGCGCCAATGTAACTTTTGTAAAAAGTTTGGCCACATTGAAAACGATTGTTGGCACAAGAAACGGGAGCAAGCAAATTTTTGTGAAACACACAAGGAAGAAAGGGAAGAAAACCTTTTCTTCGCTTCTAAATATGATGCTTCAACAAAAAGCAATGAATGTTATGTTTATAATGGTTATAGTAATCACATGACTGGAGATGAAAAGGTTTTCCTCTCAATTAATAATCGCAACACTAGTAAAGTGAAGATGGGTAATGGATCCTTAGTTGATGCAAAAGGTAAAGGTACTATTTAGATCAACATGAAAGGAAGTGGTAAGCAAATTCATGATGTTCTTTATGTTGCTAACTTAAAAGAAAATTAGCTTAGTGTTGGTCAAATCATGGAAAATAGTTATTCTGTTGTGCTTAGAGATAATTATTGCAGGATTTGTGATAAAATTGAGCGAAATCAAGTCATTATTGAAGTAAAGATGATAAAAAGAAACTTCCCTTTGCAATTTTATTACAATGAATTAAAAAATAAAATTGTAGATGATTCATGTCTTTCGCACAAAATATTTTTTCACTTGAATTTTCATGTTTTAAAGCTTCTCAAGCAAAAGGACATCGTGCAAGGCTTTCCTGAGATACACACTGATGTGGATACATGTGAAAGTTGTATAACGGGAAAGCAACACAGGAAGTCTTTTCCAAAAGGGGTGTCTTTGAGAGCAAATGTACTTTTGAAACTTATTCATAACCACATTTGTGGACTAACGAAGACTCCATCTCTTGGAAGTCAAAGGGACTTTCTAATCTTTATTGATGATTTCTCAAGAATGACTTGGGTTTATTTCTTTAATGAAAAGTTTGAAGCATTTGCTACATTCAAGAAATTTAAAGTCCTTGTTGGGAAGCAAAAATGTTACAACATCAAAACCATTCGTCAGTGATCGAGGAGGTGAGTACAGATGTTGAGAATTTGAAGAATATTGCAAAAATGAAGGCATTTAGAAGCAACTTACAGCAGAGTATACTCCTCAATAAAATGGTGTATCAAAAAGAAGAAATAGAACAATTGCTGAAACGGCCAGAACTATGATGAATGAGAAAGGGCTGCCAAAATATTTTTGGGCAGAAGTAGTGCATAAAGCAGTTCACATCCTTAATAGGTGTCAAACAGAGGCATAAAAGGACAAGACACCAGTTGAAGCTTGGTGTGGAATTAAACCTGCTATAGGTCATTTTAAAATTTTTGGGTGTATTTGTTATGCTCATGTACCTGCAGAGAAAAGAACAAAATTGGATGAAAAAAGTAAAAAATGGGCCTTTCTTGGTTATAGTGATGTGACAAAAGGATATAGGCTTCCCGATGTGAAAACTAACAAACTTGTTGTTAGTAGAGATGTCATTTTTGATAAAGGATAAAAAGATAGAGAATACTGCTATCATATCTTCAAATCAAGAATAGGATGAGAAAGATATGGATGTCTCTCAAGGGGGAGAAATCCTAGATTCAGGTAATGAAGAACCGCCTGCAAGAGGATAAAAAATGTTTAGTGACATTTATCAAAGTTGTATTTTGCCGGTGTTGAGCAAAAAAATTATGAAGATGCAATAAAGCATGACGTTTGGAAGAAATACTTGGAAGAAGAAATTCGAATGATTGAAAAAAATAATATTTGGGTGCTTGTGGCTATTCCTAGAGAAAGAGAACTTGTAAGCCTAAAATGGATTTACAAAATCAAACTCAATCAGGAAGGAGATATTCAAAAGCACAAAGCAAGGTTGGTTTCTAGAGTGTACACGCAAAAACAAGGTATTGATTTTTATGAAACTTTCTCTCCAGTTGTTCGTCTTTATAAAATTAGAATTGTAATTGTTGTTGCTGCAAAAAAGAAATGGAAGATATTTCAACTTGATGTTAGATCAACATTTATGAATGGAAAACTTGATGAAAAGATTTATGTTGAGAAACCTCAAGGATTCTTAGTTCAAGGGGGAGAAAAAAGGTTTATAGACGTAAGAAAGCTCTTTACGGGCTGAAGTAAGCTCCAAGATCCTGGTACAATGAAATTGATAAATACTTTCTGAAAAATAATTTTCAGAGAAGTAAAAGTGAAGTCATGTTTTATGTGAAGAAAGAATATGACAGCAATATCATTGTTTGTGTCTATGTGGATAATTTGCTCTTTAAAGGAAATAATGTAAAGATGATGCAAAATTTCAAACAAGATATGATCCAAGCTTATGAAATGAGTGATCTTGGGTTGCTAAATTACTTCTTTGGCATCGAAGTTTCTCAAGTGAAAGAAGGAATTTTTATTTATCAAAAGAAGTATACTAAAAGTATTCTACAAAAATTTAAAATGATGTATTGCAGGTCTGTGGCCATACCATTAGCAAAAAATGAGAAGTTTAGAAAAGAAAATGGAGAAAAGAAAGTTAATATATCACTTTATAGGAGTTTGATTTGAAGTTTGCTATATCTTACTTCAAAAAGGCCAGATATTATGTTTAATGTTAGTTTATTATCCTGATTCATGCAAGAACCAAGGCAAGATATTTTTAGAGCTTCAAAGCATGTTCTACGCTACTTGGAAGGAACAATGGATTATGAGATAATGTATACATTTGGTGGAGATTTCAACTTAATTGGTTATTCTAATAGTGATTGGGCTGGAAGTATAGATGACATGAAGAGTACTTCTGGTTATGCTTTCTTATCTGGATCAAGTATTTTTTCTTGGTTATCAAAAAAGCAAAGTGTTGTTACACAATTCATTGCCGAAGCAGAATATGTTTCAACATCCTAGGCTACTTTTGAAATTATTAGGCTTAAGAGAATATTTGAAGACATTGGTGAAAAACAAAAAAAGTAATTGTTCTGTATTGTGATAAAAAATCAGCAATTGCAATTGCCAAGAATATAGTCAGCCAGGAAAGATCAAAGCATATTTCCATCCAGTATCATTTTATCCGAGAAGCATAAGAGAAAGGCAAAATTCTGTTGCATTATTGTCAGACAGGAGAACAAGTTGCTGAAATCTTCACCAAGGAACTTCCCAGAAATGAATTAAGGGGGAGTGCTGGAATTAATGCATCAATGTTTAGTCTTCCGAAATTGTCTCTTAGTTTTTCAGGAAGTCTCTTTGGAATTTTGTAGTACATGTATCTAGTAAATTGTGATACATGTATTTAGTTATTTATGCAAGACTTTTTGTTTTCTATTTTGAGTAGTATAAATAGTGATGTAGTTGATGATTGCAATCATCTCAAGTGGCCTTATGTTGCCTATAACAAACTTAAGCAATTTCTAAAGATATTATTTTCCTTCCATATTTCATAGAAAAAGATCATTAATAAATTGTTACAACCCTCAAAATGAACTAGGTTCAAATAGAGACTATCATGATATTTATTAGTTAAAAAGGTGTAAAAATTATGAATAATAGCTTTAGAAGTAAGTTTGCACAGTTTGGAATTCAAATGCCAAACAACAACCATGATGTTTGGAAACAAGTCTTTTCGTGTGCTAGTTTGTCCTTGTTTGTTGTGCATGTTTATAGGTGTTGTTTGGAGTCTAATATCAGTGGGGATTACCCTAACATCTATATGGACATAATTAGGGTCAAAACTCCCGGGCACGACTCCCCAAGGACAAACCAAATGATCCTTGAGGAGGATCCAAGGTGTGGAAAGAAGTCTGCCAAGGCAGCGACCAGGCAACCTGTTTTTGAAGCAGCCTGCTCCTCGTGCGGTGTCAACATGAACCGTTCTTCCTCAAATTAAAATCTAGAACCAAGATTTGGATGTGTCCCCATGACGGGCAGCCATGTAAAAAATTTGGTCGCTTCATTTTCAAGTCAAATTAAACTTGTTAAAAGGTCCTATTAGTAAGGGGGTGTTTTGGGGTACTTTGGGTATTTATTATAAACGGTTTTAGTAAATTTTACCCCCATAATCATCAACCAAAACAAAACCCTCGAGTTAAAATCAAAAGCTCTCCATTAACTCTCTCCAAAACCTCCATTGTTGATGCTTTGAAGCCCAAAAGAAGAATATCAAATTCTCCATGTTTTAAACCCAAATTTTGTGAGATTTCAACTATTAAGGTATAGTGATGTCATCCTTGAATCTGCTTCCATTCAAGGAGCCAATTCCAAAGGATTTTCAAAGATCACCATAAAACTTGAAATTCTATTTTGAATTCTAAGCATGGCTTCTTGCATGAAAATGTTTAAATTGATGTTTTATGGATTGATCAATGTTAATTGATGGTTTTAAGATAAAAAAACTCCATGAACCGAGGTATTCATTGAATTCCTATTTTTCGCTCTAAAGTGGGTTAATTGATCATGACTTAATTGTATTGAATTCATGTGTAGATTGTTATTGGCTATTGAATTATGTGTTGATCATCATTGAAATTGCTTACAACTTGCCTTATAGTATTAATATTTATATTATTTTTTGTGGGATCATTGATATGGATGAATCGTTGGCCTATTATTCTGTATATTGTTATTGGTATGATTACTTGTTATGTGGATTTGTTTGAAAGGCTAAGGAAATGTGAATGTGGATATTGGAAGGTGGTGAGTAAATCTAATTCCTTTATTTAGTATAAAATTAATATTTAATATTTATTTATTGGTATGGTTCATTTATGGTGGCGGTTTTTAATTGTTATAAATGTTATGAACATGGATTTGTCAGCATTATTGTGTGAATTGTGGTATAATAATGATATGGTACATGTGATAATATAAAGTGAAGGTGCACATGTGATGTCTATATGATCTTTTATGGGTTCTAAAATGATATGATTCAATGTACTCCTTCTGTAGTAGTGTATATATATAATGAAAGGACTAGGGAGAGACTATATAGAATGATGTTGTACCTTATGTTGGTACACCTAGTTCCTACTTGGTACTTGGATTATATTGAATAAATGACATGAAGAATGTTGTTTCTTTAATTGGTAGAGTTAAGTCCATTTTCTTGATATATGAAATCCTCTTAAATGTAATTTCTTGACTTGGTAGGCTTAGGCACCCTTCTCTTGAATGAATAAAAGAATGTAAGTCTAGGATCAGTTGACCTAAAGTAGGTGACCTTCTATGAATTACTAATGTGAAACCATAAATATGAAAAGAGGTAATTAATTTAAATATTTGAATATGAAAAGAAGGTTAAGAATGTGAAACCTTGAATGTGAAAAGAAGGTTAATAAAGAAACATTGATCGGTAGACCAAGATGTTGCCCTTCTTGAGTGGAATGATAGACTTAGAGATAGGTTGTCCAGAACAATGTGAAACCACATTTAAGGAAGTCATAAGAACTATCAAAATAGGCCTTGGTTGGCATCCCTAGTGCGGCCATCCTTGGAAATGGTATTATGAGTTGGTAGGACTTAGTGATGGTACCTTCTCTAATACACCTAGGTGAATGAAATTACTCTATGAGAAATAAGGCAAAGCACGGAGAGGATATGCTTGTGGTAGTAGCTCTAATTGAATATGAGATTTGAGTCCAAGGAAGCCATTGATATCCCTTAGCAATGTGCCAACATGGGATGCATCCTAGTTATACCTTTGGCAAGTATAACACCTTTCACAGTGTGGGGTTCTTATGACACCGGATTCTAGACCTAGCTAGTATGCTCTAGGTAGATTAATTCCTATTCTTATAATGTGGGATTTGCACTCAAGCATTTGATAAGTTCTACAACGTGGAGGTTAAATAATGGGATGATATCTACACAAGGCACGAGTAGGCTTTGAAGATACAAGAATGAGTTCCCTAGGTCCTCCAAGACAATTATGTGGAAGTCTCCTAATTATTTACTTGTCTTTTAAATGGCTTTGTTGAATAATGTCCACTTAGTAATGGATGTTGATTTGGAAGATTCTTATCTTTGGTAGCTTTGGGGATCACTTAAGTGTTCTTGAAGAGGGTGTATGAGCGGTCTCTTCATGTCTTACTAAAGTGAGTCTCTGAGTAACGTTAGGTAGAAAGTCTAAAGATATCAAATGGTTTACTAATTGAATATGTAATATGTCTTATTTGTTATTGTTTTTTTGTATTATGTATATTAAACTCTTGTGATAAAGGTTTCTATCAAAATATATCTTGAAATAAATATTCCTTTTTGCATGGTTTCCATGCATGTTCAAGGACATAAATTATGTTTTTGTTTTCCTTCTCTAAATATTTAATAATAGTGTATAATTTACTTTTCAAATTGCTAAAAGGGTCCTGACCCTATGATATTGACTTGTGTCTGAAATGGTTTATTGTGGGACTTAGTTCTTTCTTATCCTACTATAGAAGAGTTTGACTATTGCTTTGAAAAGTTTTAAATTCTTCATTACTTTTCATATATATATATATATATATATATATATATATGTGATGAATGATTTCTAAGAGGCTTGTACAAGAACTCCTAGAGGTAGAGTACGCCTTGTAAATTCTAGGGGGTGCTCCTCGGTCATTACATAAATACTATAACAAACTAATCAAGAAAGGGGTTGAACACCCCAATCATCAAGCTCATGAAAGATGCTTGTGCATTAGTCAACCCAAACGACATATCTATAAACTCGTAGTGCCCATAGAGAGTTCTAAAAGCCGTCTTGGGCACATCGTCAGGGCTAATTTTCAATTGATGTTAAGTATACCTTATATCAATTTTAGAGTAGATTGATAAACCTTGCAATTTGTAAAAAATATAATCTATACAACGCAGTGGATAGTTTAATCGAATTGTTACCTTGTTTAATTGATGGTAATATATAAACATCTTCATACTACCATCCATTTTCTTAACAAACAATACTAGGGCACCCCATTTGGAAGTCATAGGGTCAATTGATCCTTCATAAGGAATCTTTTTATTTGAGCCTTAAGCATTCTTAATTTTGTCGGAGTCATGCGATACGAAGGGATGGAAATAGGTTGGGTACCATTTTCCAAACCAATGCAGATATCTATATCTCTATCCAGAGGCATACCAAGCAAATCAGTAAGATTTTGACACCATATGAATAGAATGAATAGATGGAGACCAACCTCCACATCTCAAATATGATACAAATAAACAAAAAACCCTTGCACTACCATTTTTCTTACATAAATGGAGAATATGATCGTATCTTGCTTAGTCTTGTACATCTGTTCCCACTCTAATTTTTTCTTTCCGGTTATTTCTTGAGTCACATACTTAGTATTAAAATTTAAAACATCATAATATGGGAAAAAGCAAGTCATGATTAAGATTATATTAAAATCATTCATACACAAAATCACCAAATCAACCCAAGTATGAAAACCCATAAACAAAACAGGACAAGTACGATAGACGTGGGTGGCTATAACAGACTCTTCAACTAGAATAGAACATTGATATGGTCCTCAAGTATAACAAAAATTATACAAATTCTGAGGAAAATCGCAAGGAAACATGAGAATGTGTAGATCTAGGATCAAATAACACATTTGTTTTCCGGTAAAAAACAAGAATGTTACATGTAATCACCACATTAGACGCCTCCACCCCGTCTTTTTAATGAAAGGCATAAGACTAAGCCCTATCATCTTAACGAGCGCCATCCCTGCATGGTTTCACGTTACCCTTGTCTTACCATTTTTTCTACACACACGTCCTCGCTAATTAACTCGTCGTCCATCTTGTAGACAACCTCGACCATTATTACCATTCCCTGCTCGTACCAATGCCATATAGAGTTGTTGTGTTGAATCCATCATGCGTGGATGGTTATAATCTCTCCTTACATGTAGCAGTGCTCTATCATTCCAGAAATGACGATAAAAATATGGTGTGCTGCAAGCCAAAGGCGCAACTCCCCGTCTATCCTGATATAAATTTTGAGGTGGAGATCAAAATTAATTACCTATAGTCGGGCTGCAAGTGCTGGCCTACCTAATCCTCTAGAATATGTTCCTAGACAGTGACCAAAATTATTGGTTTTCTTAGCCAAGTACTTCGCTTTACCGTCTCGCCTCACTCCTTGAACTTTATTCACAATGTCTTTCACCTCATTAAAAAAATTTCATGCATAGTTCATATGAATAAATAATACTTGTAACTAAGATTTCAGTCTCCTGTCAAAAAAATAAATTCTCTCATATTCAGTAGTTACCAACTACGTAACATACTTATACAAAGAATTGAACATGTCGTCGTAAGCAAACATACACCTACCACCTTTCTCAAAAGACAGAAATTCATATTTCTTACTATCACTCAAAGTCCATGGCACATAATTCTCTAAGAACAAAGGATTAAACTTATTTTAAGTGAGTGGAGGTAAAGTCGAGGATCTGAATTCTACTATCCACCACTGCTTAGCCTCACCTTGAAGTTGAAAAGTCACAAACTCTACTCCATGTTGATGGGCAATTCCAAATTTATGAAGCCTCTCATCGCATTCTAAAATAAACGAATGTGCATCCTAATTCTAAGAACCAAGAAACGCAAGAGGCTTTAGCTTCAAGAACATAGTAAACCTATAATTATAATTACCGGTCATAACAAAACCCAACAAAGGACATAAGGAATCATCATTACCCCTAGTTCTACCCACTTCAAGGACTGTGCTGGTGCCATAAGGGGAATTGGCAGGAGCCAAATTTTCTTCAACAGAAGGAAGTACTCTAGGACCAACCAAATCTTTCAAGAAAGACGTAATCTATTCAGCTAAGTCTCGATCTAAAGGGGAACTATTGTAGCCTCAACTTGCACCTCTTCCTGATGTACCACATTGTTATCATTTTCAACCAAAATATTCTCATCTATCTCTTCATGGTGCACAGACGGAGGATCATTCCTAGAAGCATTCTTAACTAGTGGTTCATCCGTAAAAGGTTCTACTCTTCCATGACCTCTACCACATATACTTCCACTAACTGTGCCTCGACTGCGACCTCTCACTATAAAGTCATTAGCTGGAGCATTGATGGGATTTACGGTCCTCACACTATTGAAACTAGTGTCAACCATTTTTGGGAAGAAGAGTTAATGAGGTTAAACAACAATTTGTATCACAAAAATATCAATTGGATCCATGTTATAGCACAGAAGGAGAAAAGAGAAAATAGGATTTCCTAAAGTCCTTTAGACTCTCAAAGAAAAGAATAAATGTCTCCACACCATTCCGCGAGGCCTACTAGACTTGTTTTTGTATATCGAGATCAACTAAACATAGGCTCTGATACAAACTTTGTCATGAATCAGACCGATGTGATTTACACTGGTGTACCGTGAGTTTACGGTGTTATTACTACATTTAACTTATGAGTTCTGTGGGTTTAGGGACATTTTATATGGGTATATATACGTTTTTCGTATGCCTGCAAGAATAAGTTCAGATATGAAAAACTAGAGAAACGGCTGAAAGAAGTGCACAAAAAGGCATCTACAAAGGAATTATACGAACTGTATGTCCATTGACGCCACGTAGATGATTGACGTAGAAGGGAAGTCAAGGAATGATTTTGACTAATTGTATGTATGGGGTCACGACGAGGATCTACGGATCGTAGATTGATCCATCGTCTGTATTTTTTGTCATTAGACTGGGTTAGAAAATATTTATTTTCAATGACTGAATATTTTCCTGTGTACTGAGCCACGGAAGGGACCTACAGACCATAGATTGAACTACAGACCATTGGTCATTATCATCGATTGAAAACGCCCGCGGAAACTTTATTTTCTTATTTTATTTCCTTTTTAAATTAGAATTATTTTTGTATAACAACGTTTGTAAACCTCGTTTTGAGGGGCTAGAATTTATTGTTCTTGTTTATTTCTTGTATTTGAAGAATAATTTTGACAACTTTGTCTATTATTGATTACAATAGTACGTTTTGAAGATTTTGGCTTCGCATGTGAAGTTGAAATTTTGGGTTTATTTTTCCTATTATATAAGTTCATGGTTTCTTCATATAAATCAAAGAATTTTTATCTTCCTAATATGGGTAATTAAATCAACAACTAGGGTTGTGGGAACCATGAGCAATTAATAATGTATGAATAGTAATTATGAAATTCTTGAATAATCTGATTGCATGATTTCATAATTCTTTTGTTTAGAAGTCTTTTTAATGAGTGAATGCACTAGAACACACCTTGTTGCTACTTGTCGAACAAAGGAGGTAATTAATAATAAAAGAATTATCAAATATAGATTAAGTGTGTTACTATCTAATAGTCTAACTTTGACTAGTGCAAGGGTGAAAACAAAGATACATATCGTTGTGATGCCTAATATGAGGTAAAGGTAAGGGTAAATAAAGTATACACACACAAAGCCTGACCAAGGCGTGGAATGAAATTCTCTATATGTCGTAACAAGGATCCATATATACTGAATATATCACTTTACATATAATATACAAGGAATGTTGCGTTATGGTATTATGGGGAACACTTATGCGCTATTTACTTTCTTATGTTGATGCAACTACATTTTGAATCTTGGTCACTAATTACTTGTACAATTATCCAATTTTATTTAAAAAATCCTCCCTTCAATTACCTATTTTCAAAATACATTAACCAAATATATATAATTGTGAGTTAAGTTATATCTAGACAATTTTACTTGTGGGATCGATCCCAACATGCAAATTAAGTTCTTTACTTGATAACGTTCTCTTATGCTTCTTTAGAGAAGTGTAATTTGAGAGAATCAAATTTTGATGCTGATGCTAGGGAAAATATTCTTCTTGATTAAATTTAACTAAATTATTGAACTTTAGTCAAATATGTCAAAATTTTACTTTTTGTTTTTGTTTTTGTCTCTCTCAGGTTCCAACTCTAGTGTATGCCAAGACCACGGAGTCAAGGAGAACCACTTACTCCATACGATCCTGAACTGAATAGAACACTGTAGAGAATTAATAAGCAGGGAGCAGCAATAAACCCTATTGGATAAGAAATAGGATATGGTGTTGGGTTGCAACCTCCGAGGGTTGTGAATAAAAATAATCAGGCTTTGGCTGAAAATTGTCTAGGAGATGCATTGAGGGTGCAGGAGCCACCAGGGCCACGACCACATAAAAACTACAAGGTCAATATTAACATTGCTGATTCTGATGGACGTCATGTCCTACCTCATCTACACTGGTTCATATCTTTGTGGTCACTACTAGGTTGATGCAGAGGCTCACGATGAGAGGATTATTTTCATTGTTGGAGTAGGAAGACCCTAATGCTCATATTGCCAAGCTTAGGGTGGTTAGTAAAAGTTGTGTTGGTCGACTATACTGGAAAATGGATGTTATCGAGTTAAGTATTCCATCTACCATTGACCAGTGATGCAGTTGTTTTGTTTACTGAACATCCTTACAACTCAATTGATAAATGTGAGCAATGCATTCTTAGATAAATTCACTGTAGTGTCTAAGAAGACAAACAAAAACAATAAGCTAGAAAACTATGTGGCACTATCTAGAGAGTTTTTATGTAGTTCTTAGGATCGATTCACCGCTTTAATAAGTAGTTTATTGAATCACCGCCTTGAAGAGGAATCGCTGAAAAAAAATTTGTAGGGCGGGAAGGATGAAAATAGTAAGGGAGTGCTTGATAAATTAATGGGGGTTCATATGGTCAATATACTATTTAGTAGATTGTGGAAACTAGAGAAGATCTCTCGAAAAAACAAAGCTCGAAGTACTAGAAAGTCAGATACAGAGAGAATGTTTGCATTCCAAGCCACAACTAACCAATCCACACATGATATTCGTGAGATGATGGCACAGATGAAAATTGGATTAAGGTTGGTATTGAAGCTTGTCAGTTGTAACACTCGATATCAAATAATAGATAAGATTTCAGTTTTTTGAGAATTGCATGTGCAATCTATGATTGCCATCCATGAATCGTAGTCTAATCTATGAAGCGTGTTCTAGGACCGTAGTTTACCATTGCAACATCTCCCCAAACCCACCTCAGAAAAATGGGTAGGTATCGACCCACTGGATAGACTTAAGGCCTGTAGACCAGACCATGGTTCATAATTTGTGTCCCTAGATCGAGGCCCCCCTTTACCCATCCTTATACTTGAACAACGATCAACCTGTACTGTCCGTAGATGGACCGACATATCATAGGTGAATGTTAGCAGTCAGTTAGGGGGAAAATAATTATTTAATTATCTTCAAATGGTCATAACTATTACAACAAAAATGAATTATGTGTCCCATGATCTATTAAATCATAAATAATAAAATCCTCTTCCCAACGCCACCGAGTTTGATAAAATTTAACCTCTCAATAAAAGGTTATGCTCGGTTTAGTAAAGCCTTGTCTAGAAGGCTTGACTTATGACCCCAACCTACGAACCGTAGATTAAACTACCGCCCATAGTCAAATCTGTTGGTCACTCTGACAAAAGTTAAATCAAGGGCTCTTTTGGTCTTTTTCTATTTTGTTTGACCCCTATGATGCATCGTTTTGACCATAAATAATGAGGTTTTAGTAATTTTAAACCTTGAAACATTAGTGGAACTTAACAATTTCAAATCATTAATCAAAACTTAGAAAGTAAGAATTAGGAGAGAAGGAAAAAGGTCAAGAATCCTTGTTCAAGAATGCAACAAGGTTCCATCCGTTCTAGCTCCAAAATCTTAGGATTTCTCTTTGGAATTCATCGACAATTCACTAGTGGGTTCCTTTCACCCATTAGGACCCTAGTTTTCAGTAAGTTTTGTGATTCCCCAATTATGAGTAAACCTAGGGTTTCTTGAATGTTTGAATTATTGGACTACATTAATTCCTGAACCCTAACTATGTATTTCTTTAGTTGTTGAATTATACATGCTAGGTAAGATATTTCAGTTATTCAATTATACATTCCTCACTTATTAATGCATCAGTATCTGTTTAATTGTTTAACTCTCAGCTTGCATGTTCAATTTGAGATATCCAGTAACTTAAATACATCTAGTCACAAATATATATTAATTATTTAATTCATTGGGAGTAGAAAAATAAGGAGTTGGACTATGGTTCAACGTCCCCAAATAGTCCTAGAAGTACTAGCCACGAAGGTTGTAAGTCCCCTCTAAGGGCATCATTTAAGTTATGACGCCAGCGCTCCTTTATAACTTCTGGCCGGGTATATTTTGGTCCTCTTGGTAAGCCGTATACATCGGAATCCACAGTTAGGTCATGTTGTTTTATTATCGGTTATTAGTATCACCCACAGTTCATTTAGACTCAATTGTATTGACAATGTTTGGGTTTTCAGTCTCAACAGAATATAACTTACTCATTGCATTCAGATTAGTCGTGCTTTGTATTTAACAAATACTTATGATGTTCAAATTATTTCATTGCTTTATTGCTTTGTTCAATTATATTTTATTTCAGCATTACTTTATCCTAGATATTGAGTACCTTTTATGTACTGGCAGATTCATGCCATATATCTTCTCGTGGTGGAGGTTCAGGTTCTCAACATCCACATCACGCATAGATTAGTTCCTGATCTCCAGTTAAGCAAAATCAGTGGTGAGTCCTCATTCTCCAAAGACAATGTCATTAGTTTATTTTATGCATTTTAAGTCCAAAAGTTTCAGTATTGCTAGACTTTTTTGGGGATCGTATAAACACTAGTCAGTTAGAGGCTATTTTACGACAGAGGTAGATTTAGTTTAGAATTGAGTTAATATGTTCTTTGTATTAAATCATAAGTTTTCATATGTCCCATTTATATTATATGGGTTTCCCATCCTTTCATTTTATTTATTATTTACCTTCTGCATTAGTTTATTATCTTTAGTATGCTCATGATTATGATAAGAGGATTAACTTGGTATCACCTGTAATCCTAGATCTTGTGTCTGTGTCCAGAGATAGCTTCAGGTGTGAGGAGGTGCTGAGAAGGTAAACACTGTGAACTACCAGAGTAGAAAACCACCACCGACTGGGAAGTATTACTATGAAGAGGATGCTTATGCGGTGAATGACGAGAAAGGGGGTTTTCCACCAAGTACCTTAGGTTCCAACATTGATAATTGGAGAAAAATCAAGGAAACCAAGGTCTAAACCATGCAACAACAATTGAGAGGATCAATATGTCTAGGTTGGGAACTACAATCACGATAACAACTGGAACAACTATTGCAACAAGAATGATCGGTTTGGACCTTATTTTCCTTCTTAATATCATGAATCTAGTCCTAGGGAAGATTAAGGTAATAAGGCTCGTATTAGATATATGATTCAAAAGATGAGGAGGAGGTTCGAAGCGACTGATGAAAATGTGAATGATATGTAAAATGACTTGTCTGGTATTGGTAAAAAATTTGATGCGTGTGCTTTATTAATAAAGCATCTTGAGCAGAAGATTCAATTGTTGTTTAAAACAGTGAACAGACATCAACCTAGTATTCTTCCAAGTAATAGCTTCTTAAAACCAAAGAATATGGCGGCAGTCACTACGCACAGGGGTAAGCAAATCACTTATTAACCTATGCCATTTGTGGTTAAATTTGAATCTATTAAGGATGAGGAGGCGGTTTAGGTGAGTGGCGAGTGAAAGAATACGACAAAGAAAAAGGCAGTGGTAAATGAAGAAGTTGTTCCCATACCAACACCTACACCACCCTTCTCACAGAGTTTAGTTAAGAAGACTGAAGAAGGAAAATATTGAAGGTTTATTAATATGTTGAAGCTACTTTCCATCAATGGTTCGTTGAGATAACCTTAGGAGAAAATACTTAGGTATGCTAAGTTTATTAATGAAATATTGAAAAAGAATAGGTCAGTGAGTTTCGAAGGTGATGATAGGTTATGACATTGTAGTATTATTTCTACAAGGTCCATTATGAAGAATAAAAGGGTTCTGGTGTCTTCACAATCCCACGTACCATTGGGTTATTGCACTTTGCTAAAAAATTATGTGGTCTTTCATCGAGCATAAATCTCGGGTCGATTTCCATTTATAAGAAGTTAGGATTTTGAGATCCAAAATCAACTACAATGCGGTTGCTAATGGATAATAGAACTTTGAAGAGGCCCATTGGTATACTCCATGATGTCCTAGTTAAAGTGGAGTCATTCATTTTTTGGTGGATTTTGTTATTCTTTATTGTGATGTTGGCTCTGGGTTCCCATCATTATTGGGAGACCATTCCTCGCCGTTGTACGTGCGTTGGTTGATAGGGAGAAATGGCAAATAAATTTAAGACTCAACAATTAAGAAGAAATTTTCAACGTTTATAGGTTCATGAATTAGATGGTGAGCTCCAATCGGTATCTTCTATAACATATATAGTTGAGAGTGTGTCTGGTGTGCAGATTGAAGAATGATTGGGTGTTGAGTTACTAGGCAATGGTTTTGATGAACTTTGACAGTGATGGTATTGAAGACTACAACAAATCGGTTTGTTGCACTCTATAGGTGAAATATTATCGGTAGAAACCAAAGAAGTTGGAGCTAGATATGAAAAATCGTGAATCTCCACTTGCAAGAGCATCAATTGAAGAACCACCTTATTTGAAGCTTGAGGCTTTACCAAAACATTCAAGGTATGCATTATTAGTGAAAGTTTATACCTTACTGGTAATCATTGCGCGAGATTTGATGGGAGACAAGTAGAGTGCTTGGTTAGGGTGTTTAAGAGGTTCAAGCGAGCTATTGGGTGGACAATTGCGAACATTATTAGGATACATCCTCGTACTCCTCACAAAATCAAACTTATGCAGGATCAGAAGCTTAGTATTGAGCACAAGAGATGACTAAATATGCCTATGCTAGAGTCAGTCAGAAAGAAGATCATGAAGTTGTTGAATGTTGGAGTTATTTATCCAATTAGATAGTAGTTGGGTGTTCCACGTTCAGTGTGATAAGAAAGTTGGTATTTCTGTTGTTCCTAATGACAGAAACAATTTTGTTCTGATGTGGCTTGTGACTAGATGGATATTTTGCATAGACTACGAAAAGTAGAGCGCTTCGACAGGGAAGGACCACTATCCAATGCCATTTATAGATAAGCTATTTGATAGACTTGCAGATAATGATTGGTACTATTTTCTTAATGGTTATTAGGGCTACAATCAAATTTCTATAGCTCCGAAACATAAAAAAGGACCATCTTCACTTGCCCCTATGGGCTTTTGCCTTTTAGCGCGTGCCATTATGGTTGTGCAATGTCATTTTTGTACATAACTTGTTTGATCGATGTTTTGATACTTTTTCCAAGATACTTAACATGTGTGAAAACTGTAATTTTGTCTAAAATTGCATATCCCTTCTGCAAATTGCTTGAGAAGGCGAGTAAGTTTTACTTTGACGATGTTTATCTTAGAAAATTTTGAGAGTTGAAGAAGAAACTAGTCTCTACTCCCATAATTATTGGACCAAATCGGGAGGAACCGTTTGAGTTCATGTCTGATGCAAGTGGAGTAGAGCTTGGCATAGTATTCGGACAAAGTCATGAAAAGATACTTCATCCAATTTACTATGAAGTAACATTCCTCAATGCATCCTAGAAGAATTATACCGTGACAAAGCAAGAGCATCTAGCAATGGTGTTTGCATTCGATAAATTTCAGTATTATTTGCTTCGAACTGAGTTCATAGTTCATATTGACCATTTGGAATAGAGTTTTTTGATGGATAAGAAGGATGCAAAATCGCGACAGATTAGATGGATGTTTTTGTTCAAAAATATGATATTTTGGTGAATGATAAAAAGGGGACAGAGAATCGGCTTGTCGAGCACTTGTCTAGATTAGAGGATGATGCTCTCCCTGAACTTGGTGATAAGGCTTAAATTAATGAGGTTTTTGCAAATGAACATGTATAAGTGGCGTCTCAAGATTTTATTCCTTGGTTTATAATCTTTTCTAATTATTTAGCAAGTGATTTGGTGACTCCAGTATTGTCTTTTCACAAAAAGTGGAAGGTAATGCATGATCTTAAAAAGTTTTTTTTGGATGAGCCTTCTTTATATTGTAGTTATGCTGATGGGATAATTCATCATTGTGTGACCTAGTTTAAGATGGTGAGAGTACTTGAGGCGTCTGTTGGTGGGCACTATAGTGGTATTATGATTGAGCAAAAGTTCTTTCTGTATGGATACTACTGGTCCACCATAAACAAAGATGTTCATGACTTTACCAAGTCTTGTGACCATCGCTAAAGAGATTCATATGAATCCGATATTGGTATTGAGTTGTTTAATTTATGGGTAATTAATTTTATGGTCCTTTTTGTGAGTTCGCCTGCGATGAAGTACATTCTTGTTGTGGTTGATTACGTATCCGAATGGGTTGAGACAATTGAGCTTTCATATAATGAAGGAAAGGGTTTCACCACGTTCTTCAAAAACAATATTTTCTCCAAACATTCTCACTTTAGCAATAAGTTGTTCAAAGAACTACTTGGGAAATATAGTGTTCGCCATAACGTAGCCACTCCTTAGCATCCGCCGACTAATGGACAAGTTGAGGTTTCAAAAAGAGAGATCAAGCACATTATTACGAAGACTGTGAACGCATATAGAATGGATTGGTCAAAGAAGTGTGAAGATGTTTTACGGGCCTATCCCACTTCATATAATACTCCTATAGGTATGTATGTACCCATACCAATTTGTATATGGGAATGCTTTTCATTTGCCAGTAAAGATCGAGCATAAACAATGTGGGAAATAAAGAAGCTGAATTTGGATTAGGGCGCCACGTCTAATTAAAGAGTGAATGAATTGAATATGCTTGATGATTTTCGACTAAAAGTCTATGAAAGTTAAACTTGTATGAAGAGAAGATGAAGAAGTACCATGATTAAAGGATTGAAAAGTAAGATTTTTTTTGTGGGAGATCTTATTTGTCTAGTCAATTGTAAGTTGCTCTTTTTACGAGCATGCTTATGTCCAACTAGACCGGGCCCTTCTTACTCAAGCAAGTGTTTCCACATGGAGCGGTGGAGCTCGAAAACGTTGAGATAACAAGCTTCAAGATAAACGCGAAAAGGAGAGGGCTTTCTCGAAGAAACGCCAAGAGTGTGCAAGATGTTATTGGGGCCTTCTATATTTATGAAGTAAGAGTATTAAAGAGGCATACGTCACGACACGACGTTAAATCAAGTGCTGCTTTGGAGGAAATCCAACGTGTAGACTTTAGCCAACGATTGGCTTCTGCTTTCCGTTTAGTAGTTTTCTTTGTTCATTTGATTCTTTTACTCAAGTAGATAGTTGTTTTAATTTTTTGTTAAATATATCTAGATATAACATAGGGTCTATGTCTAAAAGATGTCAAGAAAATTTAAAACGAATGGCCTAATAGTTTCTATATGTGCAAGTGTGCGATGAAAAATCTGCAGAAAAAGGTCCAGCATAAAGGACTATAGACAATCTACGGACCGTAAATGGTGTTTGTAGATCCCTGGTAAGTGTCAGTATTTTCTAAGTGTAAAGGCAATCTATGGTATAAATATACGAACCATAGGCCGACCGTAAGCGGGGTCTGGTAGGTTCGTTGTAAGACCTCGAAAATGACCTAGGTTAACTAGAGACTAACATGTTGGTATTGATTTTATAAGGTCCTAAATATGTCTAATATATATTATAGAGGTAGTATCTAAAGTATTAGGGGTGTTGGAAGTCAAACGTCAAGGGACGACTAAGACGTTCGATGACTAAGTCATCTAAATGTCACTTATATGGTTATACGTGTATATGTCTGTTTCATGATGTTTTTGAGTTAATATAGCATGTATAGGAAGTTTTTTAAGTTTTGAGAAGTTTGGAGGTCAAACGACCAAGAACGTCCAAGGCATTAGAAAGATATGACTTGAGTCGACCTTGTACGTCTAGGCAAGTTTCGTTGAGTTTTACGTGTTCGTTTTGGATGAAATTTATTTGATAGGTGTTAAAATTGTATAATAATATTTGGGTTGTAAATGTACAGGAAATTATCCCCAAGGACCATCAAAGTGTCCTTGAGGAAGAACACAAGCCTGTTGCCAAAACAGTCCTAGGAAGACCATAGCGACAGAGCAGTCAATGGCCCGTTGGCTTGATGAAGCCCCGTCAAGGGTCCCATCGTGGAGTAATTGACAAAGTTTGAAGTTTGGAACTTTATCCAGCCATTGTAGACACCAATAGAGGGCTGTGACGCCCTGTCGTGGCTGTGACACCCCGTCAAAGAAAGGCGTCGCATGCACCTGTGTTCCTACGCAGGTTGCTTCCAGTTACCAATTCACCCCACTTCTATATTAAGTAATTGGAGGTTTATTAAGGGTCTTTTTGGTATTTTAATTAAGTATATAAAGGGTAAACACCTTAAAGACTTCATTCTTCCAAATTGAAAACCCAAAACTCTTAGAAAAATCCCAAAGACTCGATTGAAGTCCAAATTGAAAAAGAAGCATAGTGTGGGATTTTTGACTGTAAATTCTTCATGAAAGTGAAGAATTATCATCCTTGAGGTATGATGTTTGATCCTTGAAACTTGTTTCATCAAGGAGCCCAACTCTTAAGATGTTTTCAAAGTTTTCTAAAGTGAATTGTCCAATTTTGGAATTCTACCATGGGTTCTTGCATAAATGAATTTTAAACAATGAATTATAGTCTAATCTATATTTTAATGATTATTTTAACATAAATTACCTACTAACCTATGTAAATTGATGAACCCTAATTATGTTAATATTGTTGAATTATTAGATAGTTTCTTATGGGCTTTCTAATGATATATGAATTGTATTAAATTAATATTTAATTGATATTAGATTGTTAAATCTATATTGAATATATGTAGATTAAATGATTTTTATGGTTATTGCTTTGAATTATTATTCATGGCCATGGGTAAGGGCATTATGATGTTGAATTTGTTGATTTGGCTTGAATTGAAGTTTAGATTAGGGGATGAAGGTATGCTTCCCCATTTTCTTTAATTTGACATTAATTATACTTTCATTCTATTGTGATTGGTATGGTCCACTTATGGTGGCGGTGTTATGTGTTTTACTTGCAATTGGTGTGGCCTTGTAGGTGTTACTTTATGCAATATGATGAACATGGCCTTATTGGAAACTACTTGAAGTAATGTGGCTATTTGTGTAGTTGAATATGTGAAGCATGACATTATATATCTACATGTGAAGTTATATGTGTGTCTTCTACTTATGTTGCCTTAAGTGATAATCATAGACTATGACTTTTACATTATGAATATTGTGTTAGGGTTAAGTCTTGGTTATTCCTACTTGGATTTGTGAGTCTAAATGGATTACATTAACTATGTTATGATGATATATAGGATGACCTGAAGATATTAGATTGTTTCTAGGTGTTTCTAGAATGACTTTCATTATGAGCTAAAAGTGATGTATGTGGTATGTTGTCTTGGTTGACTTGTGTCACTTGCTTTATGTATAGATGATTATGAAGATGTGATGTCTTTATTTCGAATGTTAGAACTCTTTGTATTTAATATATGAATGACATGGTACTTTAAAAATGATTGTATGACACTCTATTATGTGAAAACCTTGACTTAAGGGTAAGGTTAAGATTGTTGTCAATATGATGAACATGGCCTTATTGGAAACTACTTGAAGTAATGTGGCTATTTGTGTAGTTGATTATGTGAAGCATGACATTATATATCTACATGTGAAGTTATATGTGTGTCTTCTACTTATGATGCCTTAAGTGATAATCATAGACTATGACTTTTACATTATGAATACAGTGTTAGGGTGAAGTCTTGGTTATTCCTACTTGGATTTGTGAGTCTAAATGGATTATATTAATTATGTTATGATGATATATAGGATGACCTGAAGATATTAGATTGTTTCTAGGTGTTTCTAGAATGACTTGCATTATGAGCTAAAAGTGAAGTATGTGGTATCTTGTCTTGGTGGACTTGTGTCACTTGCTTTATGTATAGATGATTATGAAGAGGTGATATCTTGATTTATAATGTTAGAACTCTTCGTCTTTAATATATGAATGACATGGTACTTTAAATGATTGTATGACACTCTATTATGTGAAAACCTTGACTTAAGGGTAAGGTTAAGATTGTTGAAGCGGTAGCCATAATGGTATCTTTCAAAGTAAAGGAATGATGGACTTAAGGTTAGTTGGATGGAACAACATCATATTAATCCTTAGGAAAGTCATCATGATCTTCTTGGTCGCCGTTGTGAGGTAGCCCTAGTGGACCTTCCTTGGTAGGGTAAATGTGATTTGGTTATGAACTTGTTATGGAACCCTTTTATGTGAACCTAATGTACGAATTACTCCATCAGAACAAAGGCTAGCACCGAGTGAGTATGGTAAGGGAAAGTAGTTCTAGATAAGTATGAGACTAGATTACAAAGTACGCCCTTCATATTCCTTAACCATGTTCCTATATGAGATGTGTCTAAGTTCTACCATTTTCAAGTAAAACAACCTCATCAGAGTAGGATAGAACTCCGGATTCGATGTCCAGCTACCATGGTCTATGTTGTTTATTGCCTATTTTCATCATATGGAATACTTATTTGCATTAGAGGTGTTTATGGAGTTTAGGTAGTGCTATGGAATGCTATCTAGACATTGCACATAGACTTTGAAGGTGTTATCTGTAGTTCCTAGGTCTTTTCTAAGACCATTATTTAAATGTCCTTTATGTGATGTATGATTCTTAATGAACTAATGAACTAATGACTTATGTAATGAAGTATGTAAATAAATGAGTACCTAATCTAAAGTTACTTAAGGATTCCTAAAGTGTGAAGAGGCCATAAGGGACGATCTCTTCATGTCTTATCTTTGGAAGTCTTGAGGATGGCTCTAGTTAAGGAACTTTGTTGATTTTGTGGACATTATATAAGCCTTAGGTATTATTAAGTATTATTTAGGTAATCTTGAAGAGGTCACTATGGACGTTATCTTCTTGATATACTTAAGTAGATCTTTTCATAGCCTTTAGGAAGAGAATGTCATATCATCTACGTGTTGGTGATTTAGTGACAATGAATCTATCCTAGGGAGTCTATAAGATATACTGAGTGTGCGTGTAAGGGATTATATGGACGGTCGCTTCACAACTCACTCAAGTGAAACTTAGAATTCACCTTTGGTAGAGGAGTCTTACCTTGATGTTTATGATACTTTCTAAATAAGTTTGTGACTCATCATTAGTAATCTTAAGGGTCGTTTAGGCACATGTAGAGAGGATGTATGGGCAGTCTCTCTTTGTGTGCCTTAAGTGAATCTTAGGATGACTTTAAGTGAGAAAATTAAATGCTAGAAGTTGGTTATTAAAGGGGTTAGTAAGTCACTTAAACAGTGAAGTCAATTCACTGTAAAATGAATTGAACTTAGTGTAAAGTGATGCCTAAATTTGATATTGTTGATAAATTATTATCTTATGTGTTTCTAAATTGAATAATTATGTTATTATGATTAAAATATGATTTTAAAAATTAAAAGATGTATATTTCCAATAAAGTCCGTTTTCATATTTTTATGCATAATTCCAAACTTAGTACATGTGGTTGTACTGACTCCATGATTTTATCTATCTATATAGTTCTTGGTAGGTGAGGATCTTTGAGAAGTGAAGACTTGGACTTAGAAGATCGTTCAAGAGAAGCTGAAGTATGTCCTCACCTGACTCAAGGAGATATATCTCTTTTATGTTTCTTATTGAGGTATTTTAATGGACTAAGTATTTCTATATTCGTATTTTGAAATATGGCTTGTGTCCCAAGTATTCATGGGTCTTAAGATTATGAGATTGAGACTTAGTATTTCCTATTACTTTTATATGAAAGAGATTTTGAAGATTCTATTATGTTTTTTGAAAAGTTTTAATTATGTACTACTTTTTACTATGTTTATGCGATGAATGATATGAAAGGGCTTGTCTTAGACCTCCGAGAGTTCGACGACGCCGATTACAATCCAAGATTGTACCCTAACTTCTTGGGTATGGTTTCGGGTTGTGACAAGTTTTGTATCAGATCATAGGATGGTCAAAGTAGTTTAGAAATCAAGAAGTCTCATCAAGTCACATCTAGTAGAGTCTTGACCATAGGTGTGAGTCACGACACATCTATGGGCGAGAGGCTATAGGACGATAGTGTTTCCCTTCGTTTCTAATCCTATGTCGTCAGGTAAAGTAAATGCTATGATTATCCTTCTTAAAATTATCCTTGTGTTTTCTAGGAGATGAATACTAGAAGGATAGCTGCTAGAAGGTTGGAAGAGGAGAGGGTGAATGAGGAGGTTCCCCCTCAAGTTGAGCAAGTTCCTCAAGTTTGGCCAAGGAGTTCAAGTGCTCAAGATGCCCAAGTGACTCCCAAAGGTGATCCTATTCCTAATGTGGAAGGAGGTATTGAGGTTCGGAGATGTCTAATTGGGAGATTAGAGAGGATTTAATTGCTATAGCCCTAGCTGTGATTATGCAAGCTAATTTGAATATGATGCCTAGGGTTGTGGAGAGTACTATGACATCTAGGTTGAGCGATTTTGTTATGATAATCCTTCTATCTTCTTTGATCTAAGGTAAATGAGGATTCCCAAGTGTTTCTTGATGAAGTGAACAAAGTTTTGAATGCTATGGGGGTTACATCGAGGGAGAAGGTGGAGTTGTCTTCCTACCAATTGAGGAATGTTTCTCAAATTTGTTACGCTCAATAGAAGGATAAAAGGCTGGAAGGATCGGGTCATATTGAATGGGAAGAATTTAATGAAGCTTTTCTTTGTATGTACTTTCCCCGATAGAGGAGAGAAATTAAGGTGGAGGACTTTATCAATTTCAATCAAGGCAATATGAGAGTTAGGAGTACTCGTTGAAATTCTCATCTTTGTCTAGGTATGCCCCTTCTCTTGTGTCCAATCCAAGAGATGAAATGAGTCATTTTGTGACGAAGGTAGCCGACTTAGTGGTGGAAGAATGTCATACCACTATGTTGCATGATGATATGACCCTACCTAGAATCATGGTGTCTGCACAATCAATTGAAGATTCTAAACATAGGAGGAGGGTTAGAAGTTTGAAAAGGAGTGGTTCTAATGATCAAGACCAAACTAGGTTTAATTAGAAGGTTCAATCTCAAGGAGAATCTAGGAGTGCTAATTTCAAGGTTGAGAAAGGAGGTGGTTCAAAGGACTGAAAGCCTAGTTTTGCAAATTGTGGCAAGAAACATTATGGTGAGTGTCTATTAGGTACCGGGATTTTTTTGTTTGTGGTAAATATGGACACAAAATGAAAGATTTTCCTATGATTGCTTCTAGAGGTAGAAAGGGTAAACAAGTTGGTCCTAGTGTTCCAAAAGATGATTCTTCAACAAAGAGGCATTTCTATGCACTCCGTTCTAGAGTGGAGAAGTTTGATGAGAAGGAGAGAGGTGATGATGTTGGTAAGTTCTCTTTCTTTTGTTAAGATATGAGATCCTTCTAAGTGGGGGAGTATTGTTACTAGATGGGATAGAAGTCCTAGAAATTGTTGCTTGTGCATGATGCTTAGGAGTTTTGTTGAAATTGAATTTCATTAACTTCCTACATTGTCTGTTTTATGAAGTCTTGATTATGTTGTAAGATGTGTTTATATGGTGTTACTTTGCATATTAGCATGTTTATATCATGAATTGCCTAAAAATTTGGATTTTTTAAAATTGCATAAAATCAATGTAACCTTAGAAATAGTTCACTGTAATATTTTTGTAAAAATGACTATTTGATTATTTGGTCTAAAATTGCTGTAATATAGTTAGAACTGATATATATAATCATTATATTTAATATAAAATGAGTTTTTATTATTTGGGATGAAGTATGTGAGTTTTGTAGCATAATGAGTTATAGAACTGTATGCTAATTTGTTTTTGTGTTGTGAATCACTTGACTATGTGGAATTAATGTTTTCTTGTTGATTATTTGTATTATAGAATTGTTATTAGCTTCTAGATGAGTCTCTAATCCTTGATGTGTTTGGAGAGTGACAAGTCTCATTCAAGAACGGATGTTGTCCGAGTGGGGGAGATTTTAAGACCTCGAAAATGGTCTAGGTTAAATAGATCTTAACATGTTGGTATTGATGTTCTAAGTTCCTAAATATATCTAATATATGGTATTTAGGCAGTAGCTAAAGTATTAGGGGTGTTGGAAGTCAAACGCAGGGGACGACTAAGTCGTTCGACGACTAAGTCACCTAAATGTCTCTTATATGGTTCTATGTGTTTATGTGTATTTCATAATGTGTTAAGGTTATTAATTGAGTTAATATATGATTTATAGTCAGTGTTTAGAGTTTCGAGAAGTTTGGAGGTCAAACAACCAAGAACGTCCAAGGCATTTGAATGATATGCCTTGAGTCGACCTTCTACGTCTAGGCAAGTTTCTTTGAGTTTTACGTGTTCGTTTAGGATGAAATTCATGTGCGAGGTGTTAAACTTATATAATATCACATTTGGGTGGGAAACGTCCAGGAAATTATCCCCAAGGACCATCAAAGGGTCCTTGAGGAAGGACCCAAACCTGTTGCAAAAACAGTCCCAGGAAGACCTTGGCGACGGAGCAATCAACGGCCTGTTGTCCTGATGACTCCCTGTAGAGGGTTCAGTCGTGGGGGAATTAACCAAGGGTGAAGTTTGGAACTTTGTTCATCCACCTTAGCTATCAACGGAGGGCTGTGATGTCCCGTCGTGGATGTGACGCCTCGTCAAGGCCAGGCGTCGCACACACCTGTGTTCTTGCGCAGGCTGCAGCCAAGTGAGGGGTTAATTGGTAAATTCACCCCAGTTATAAATTAAGTCATTGGAGGCTTATTAAGGTTTTTTTTGGGTATTTTATTTAAGTATATAGAGGGTAAACATCTTAAAGACTTCATTCTTCAAAATTTAAAACCCAAAACTGTTAGAAAAATCCCAAAGACTCCATTGAAGTCCAAATTAAAGAAACAGCTTGGTGTGGGGTTTTGAGAGGAAATTCTTCGTCTAAGTGAAGAATTATCATCCTTGAGGTATGGATTTTGATCCTTGAAACTTGTTTCATCAAGGATCCCAACTGTCAAGATGTTTTTCAAAGTTCTCTAAAGTGAATTCTCCAATTTCAGGATTCTACCATGGGTTCTTGCATATATGATTTCTAAACATGGAATTATGATCTAATTGATATTGAATTTATGATTTTGACATAAATTACCTATGAACCAATGTAAATTGATGAACCCTAGTTTTGACTACATATTGGGTTACTTGATATAATAATTGTATTAAATTTATATCTAATTCATATTTGATTGTTAACCTAGACTGAGTAGATGTATATTCATTGAGTTTTATGGTCATTGCTTTGAATTATTGTTCATGGACATGGGTAAGGGCCTTGTGATGTTATAGTGGTTGATTTGGCATTGTTGATGTTTGGATGAGGGGATGAAGGTATGCTTCCACATTTTCTTTAATTTTATATTAATTATACTTAGATTCTGGTGTGATTGGTATGGTCCACTTATGGTGTCGTTTTTATTTGTCTTACTTGCAATTGACGTGGCCTTGTCGGTGTTACTTTATGCAATATGATGACCATGGCCTTATTCGCAACTACTTGAAGTAATGTCGCAATTTGTGTAGTTTATTCTGTGAAGCATGACATTGTCTATCTACATGTGAAGTCATATGTGTGCTCTTTTACTTATGTTGCCTTATGTAATCATGTTAGACAATCACTTTGACATTATGAGTATAGTGTTAGGGTTTAAGTCTTAGTTATTCCTACTTGGCTTTGTGACTCTGTGTGGAGTACATTAATGATGTTATGATGATATATAGGATGACATGAAGATGTTATACTGTTTCTAGAATGACCTGCATTATGAGCTAAAAGTGAAGTATGTGGTATCTTATCTTGGTTGACTTATGTCGCTTGATGTATATATGATTATGAAGATGCTATGTCTTCACTTAGGATTTTAGAACTCTTAGTCTTGAATGTATGAATGACATGTGACTTTAAATGATGATATGAGAGTCTATTATGTGAAAACCTTGACTTAAGGGTAAGGTTAAGATTATTGAAGCGTAAGCCATAATGGTATCCTTCAAAGTAAAGGAATGATGCACTAAAGGTTAGTTGGCTGGAACGGCATCATACTAATACTTATGGAAGTCATCATGAGCTTCTTGTTCCATTGTGAGGTATCCCTACTGGACGTTCCTTCGTAGGGTAAATGTGATTGGGTTATGAACTTGTTATGGAACTCTTTTATGTGAACCTAATGTATGAATTACCTTATGAGAACGAAAGCTAGCACCGAGTGAGTATAGTAAGGGAAGTTATTTCTAGTTAATTATGAGAATAGATTACAAAGTATGCCCTTCATGTTCTACAAATGGCAAGTAGAACAACCTCATCGGAGTAGGATAGAACTCCGGATTCCATGTCTAGCTATCATTATCTATGTTGGTTATTGCCTATTTTAATCATATGAAATACCTAATTGCATTAGAGGAGTTCACGGAGTTTAGGTGGTGGTATGGAACACTATCTAGACATTGCACAATATACGTTCAAGGTGTTATGTGGAGTTCTTAGGCCTTGTCTATGATCATTATTTGAATGTCCTTTATGTGATGTATGAGTCTTAATGAACTAATGACTTCTGTTAAGGAGTATGTAAATAAATTAGTACCTAATCTAAAGTGACTTATGGATTCCTTAGTGAAAGTGTGAAGAAGTCATAAGGGATGATCTCTTCATGTCTTATCTTTGGATGTCTTAAGGATGACTCTAGTTAGGGAAGTTGGTTGATTTTGTGGACATGATCTAAGACTTAGGTAGTCTTGAGGATTATTTAGGTAATCTTGAAGAGGTCACTATGTACGTTATCTTCTTGATTTACTTAAGTAGGTCTTTTGATAGCCTTTGGGAAGAGAATGACATATCATCTATGTGTTGGTTATTTAGCGAGAATGATTCTATCCTAGGGAGTCTATAGGATATCTTGAGTGTGTGCGTGAGGGACTGTATGGGCGGTCGCTTCAAAACTCACACAAGTGAAACTTAGAATTAACCTTTGTTAGAGGAATCATACATTGATATTTATGATACTTTCTAAGTATGTATGTGAATTATTATAAGTAATCTTAAGGGTTGTTTAGGTACATCTAGAGAGGGTGTATAGGCGGTCTCTCTTTATGTGGCCTAAGTGAATCTTAGTATGACTTTAAGTGAGGAAATTACGTGCTAGAAGTAGGTTATTAAAGGGTTTAGTAAGTCACTGAAACAGTGAAGTCAATTAACTGTAAAGTTAATTGAACTTAATGTAAAGTGATGCCTAAATTTAATATTGATGATTCATTATTATCTTATGTGTTTCTAAATTCATTAATGATGTTATTATGATTAAAATATGATTTGAAAAAAGAAAAGATGCATATTTCCAATAAAGTCCGTTTTCATGATTTTTATGCATAATGCCATACTTAGTGCATGTGGTTGTACTTACCCCATGCTTTTATCTATCTATATAGTTCTAGGTAGGTGAGGAGCTTTGAGAAGTGAAGACTTGGACTTAGAAGATCGTTCAAGAGAAGTTGAAGTATGTCCTCACTTGACTCGAGGGCATATATGTGTTTTATGTTTCTTATTGAGGCATTGTAATAGATTAAGTATTTATATATTCGTATTTTGAAGTATTGGCCGTGTCCCAAGTATTCTTGTGTCTTAAGATGATAAGATTGAGATTAAGTATTTTTCTTTTACTTTTATATGAAAGAGATTTTGAAGACTATAATTATGTTTTGTGAAAAATATTAATTCAGCACTACTTTTCACTATGTTTATGCGATGAATGATATGAAAGGGCTTACCTTAGACCCCCGAGAGGTTGACTACACCAGTTACAATCTGAGATTTTACCCTAACTTTAGGGTATGGTATCTGGTTGTGACAAAAATCATTTCCCACTTCTTCAAAATTCCCTCAAACGATTTCAACCTATTCTAAATCACAAAATAACTCTTTATTACCAACAATACATCATAATCCACCCAAATTCATCCTTCACATTCCCAAGTTCTACCCTTTTCCCCAAAACTTCTTATCTCCCATTTTCAAAACAGTTGTCTCCGAGTTTAATACAACAATGCAAATTTTCTGTTCTAGCAAGATTATGTCATCTAAGAATAACCCCACTCTGCATTACTTGTAAAGTAATAGACTTTCCTCTCACATTGAATTTTGATTCATAGATTGATTATAGGAAGTCAAGAGTCCGGTCAAAACCTTGGTTGTTAAGTTCCTGAAAATGCATGCTAATTTTGAAGTACAAATGCATGTGGGACAATAGTTTGTGATTGTGTGTAGTTATGGTATAAAAACAATGCAAAAGTGGTCTATATTTAAGTTTTGACTTAGGGTTCCAAATCTAATTAATTAAATAATTATAAAATTGATGAATAAGAACCCTTGGAATGAACAACTAGTATGATTGATGTTGAAATTCATGAATAGATTAGGGTATTGTTGAAATGGCATGAAGGTAGGGGTTCATATTGAACAACTCTAATACCTGCAACTGTCCCAATCAACGAGACCCCGTCTACGGGTCGTATATCAAATCCGTGGATGGAGGAACTTGGAAAATTTCACAAAGTATGAAACTACGGCTTCGGACTACGATTTTTTGATTGATCAATAGACCGCTATGCACATCTTTTGTTTCCATAAGATATTACATTTTTGGTACCTCGAATCTACGGAGGGTTCCATGGATCTACGGACCATAAATGGCCAGTGTAACATGATGTTTGAAATTTCAATTTTTTTGTTATTAGTTCTAGAATTATTTTGAGTGTGTTTTAGATTTGTCTTAGTTACTAACAACTCCCCCATCGGTAAGATGACTTCCAAGAAAGCACAATCTAGAAAGGGGGTAGGTCCAACTCAACTAGACCTTCCTGCCAACTGATTTCAACAAACCCGATATGGAGAGGGAGCCTGAATATGTCCCAACAACTAGTAGGATAGCACATGCAGCACCCCAAGCTACTAGGAACAAACCCAAGTAGGTGATTACTGACGTAGTCACTACCTCCAGTCTGATGAGGAGGATACAGTGATTGGGTCACCTGCTAGGTCTGCTTCTGAGTCTGATTCAAATTTTGCAACCGAGTCTATGCCACGATTTGGTACCGACTCAAGTTCATACGATAAAGATGCCTCAACTGATCACTCCATAAGTTTTGAATAGGTGCAAGTGTCACCTAATATTGAGCCTACACTGGCGGTTGACGAGCCTTATAGATGGTGTGTAGAGGGTCAATGGAAGATATATCATGAAGCCAAGATGGTCAATGAAAAAGAGAAAATGGTCTGGAGTATCACTAAGGAGCGTGGAGTCCTCATTGGCAGCCAGAACACTACGCGAGAAATCTACTGTTTATTTCAACATCACAAATATGAGTAGATGGCTGGTTACCCAAACACCTACAATGTGAAAATTGTGAGGAAGTTTTACGTTTCCAATATGGTATTACTCCTGGATTCTATCCATAAGAATACCTATCCCACTGTAGAAACACCCCTCACATCTACACTTTTGTGCTGGTTTTCTATAAACATCTTTGAGACAACCATTTATTTGTTTCTCCGTGGTCTTTAACCTGATCACTTTTAAGCGTCCAACACGGAGGAAATTGACAAAAATGTGGGACATTGTAGGAGGAGGAGAGTTCCCATAGAGATCCGAGAATAGAGAGAATTTATTATAATTGATGGCTAGTCAGATTGCTATCGATGGGGAGAGGGCTAAGTGGGTCACGACACCGGGTGGGAGCATCAAAAAGGCTACTCTCACATGTGTGGAAACACTTTTTTTGTTCTTTGTTCTAAATCTAATTTCTCCCGTAAAGGGCAAAATTGCTTTGACTTGAGATAGAGAGGTGATGGTTGCATCATTAGTGGCAGGATTCAAGATGATTTATATTGCATTCTAATCGCGGAGATACATGAGAGGGCTTTCAAAGCCTTTACTACTTATCCCTTCCCTTGTCATATTTTCAAACTATGGAGGGATGCTAGAGTGCCAATTTTTCCCTGTGATAAGTTGATCTGACCTATGGGGACACTAGATATAGGCCTCATTATGGATGACGTAAATATGGAATAACCCTGCACAGAGTTGCATGTCGAGATAACACTTATGGTTGAAATATTCGTAGATGTTGCGGAGCAGATGTCGGGCAATGATCATTCTTCTCCAACCCACACATATGATGCCCGTGCCTCTTCCTCTCAGCCGCAAGTCGACACTGAGATAATCTAGAGGCCCCCACCCTCAGGTGATGCTTTTCTACCACTTGCCTAAGTCTAGAAATTAGAGGCTCAGATGACCATTCTACATAACCACGTGAGGCCAGGGATAGTGAAATCGATTTTTGAATTTGAGGAGAGAATGGAGGACGTAATGCATGAAAAGGTCCAAGCTATTCATAAGAGATTATATGAATTTTACTTGAGATTCATCGAGCAACCGACCCCTACTATAGATCAAACCTCGTTCCTGGCAAAGTTATCTAGTCTACAAGCCGATGTATATACCATCCTAGCCACACCGAATATTGAGTCGTAGGATGCACCCTCTGCATTAGTTGATAATACAATCCTAAATATACTATGGAATGGAAATGACTTGGGGGAGGAGCCCGAACAAACAGTTACCCGTGGTAAGAGGAAATGATCTTGTTGCACCAATGAGCTCACGGAGGAGGAAAAATCTAGTAATGGGGAGTGCATGCAGGAGAATAAGGACAACAAAGTCTCTTTATTTGTTGAGCAGTTGCGCCAACAAAGGGCTAGATATACTACTGCTGGGGCATCGAGTTCTAGGCCCCTGACGGAGGTTCTTCCAACTAGGGGGAATGAAGTGAGCACCAACGAAGGTGCGGTGAGAGTGATTGACAACACTACCGATGGTGCTATGATTTCTCATGAATGCGCAACTGAGGTTGACCCAAGAGTTAGTCCACTAGGGTCTGGGAAACTGCACACATCCTCTTGTTGATTGTTCTTCGGTGCTATGTGCCACAGGTTTGCTTCACCCAAACAATTAATATTTACTTTTGTGTGCAATTGGAACAGTTACACCTATTTTTATTAGGGGTGGGGTAAATGGATTGCGAATAAGAGGGTCAATTCTTAGTTACCCAACTCATAATCCTCTCTTGGGGTTTTCTTGCCTTTGTTCTTTTTCCCCAAAAGACTTATTTATTTCTATTGAACCGGCATGTGTTAGGATTGTATTTGTAGAAGAACGAGAAAGAATAAAGTATGATGGCATATGTTTCTTTGGAAAAATGATACCTATTAAAAAAATTGAGATATGTGCTATAATCTATAGTCTAAATTGAGTTGAATGTCTCGGCTCTATGTATGACATGATAATTAACAAACTTGATTTCATGACTTAAGCTCTGACTTGAACGGGGTAATCTAAAAAAAATTATTTTGAATCTATGTGCCAAGAGAGTGTGAGAATAATTATTCTTTAAACAATTTTTTGACAATCTAGAACTTGCCCGGTTAGTCCTGCTAATATAATTACTCTAGAGGTTAGGAAGTGATCATAGATGCTTCTTATAAAATTTCCACCAAACGCCTAAAAGATTTTAATCAAATGAAATAAATGTTCCCGTTGATCCAAATGATTAGATCCTTAATGAGACTAATTCTTTTTAAAACCCTAACTCACCTTCCCATAATCTATTGTGTTGGCCCCGGTACATCATTGGACATATGTGTCTTGACTTAGACCAAAAGCAAAAGTTTAGGGTGGATAAAGCAAAAGTAACAAGAATCTTCGCACTTATCCGTCATCAGGCATTTTGCACCTTAAGTAATCAAAAATCCATAAGTTGAGGGTGACTATGAAAGAGGAAGCAAATATAAAAATGGGTATCCAAAGAGTTCAGTGTTGAAAGATAAAATAAAAGAGATGATGTGACTTTGTGCGAAAAAAGTGAGCAAAATTAAATAAAATCAAAATATTAATGATAACGTGAAAAATTAAAGAGCTACAAAATTGAAAGTCACATTTAATGTTAAAAGAAATCAATGGAAAGAGGATAAAAATGGAGAATGTCTAAAATAGGGCAAAATGAGGTAGAAAATCCTAATTTAATGCCAGGGAGGACAAAAAGTAACAAAAAGTTGTAAAATATAAAAAATGTGACCTTGAGTCTACGTTACAAGCCAAGAAAGTCCTACAGTGATCTTGGAACCTAGTTTCGAGAGTTTGAGAAGTGAAAATAAGGGCAAGGATGTGGTATGGAGCACTACGTATAAATCAATGCTACTTCTGAGCGTGAGTGTTGAATGAACCCTTGTTCTCAAAATCATATTTCCTTTGTGAAAAAGGGACTTCATTTAAACTAAGGGCACTGGTGACATTGTGGGAAAGTCGATACCTTGGGAATAGTAAAATAATGAATGTTGCATGTTGAGTGGTAGATCATTGTCACATTTCGGTCCGTACAAATTAGCTTGTCATTTCCAAGAGAAAAGATTTGCACACAAAAAGATAGTTGGGATGGAGAGCCTGTGATTGCTTGTTCTTGAATTGTTTTCTTTTATATAAGTTTTATTTAGAGTCATAGTGCATCGCTCGAGGACAAACAAAGATTTTAAGTTTAGGCTGTTGATGCATTGCGAGTTTTATGTGCTTTTCTTATGCTTTCAAGAAATATATTCAGGCGCGAAGAACTTGAGACATAACTGAAAGAATTGCAGAAAAGGGCATCTACGGAACATTAGGGAATTCTTAACTAAGTGTTGAACCAAAAAATTAATCTACAGACGGTAGATTGATATACGGAGTGTACTTTCACTCTTTAGATGTTATCAAAGATTCGGTTCGAGTACCTGATGGTAAAAATTCTATGTATAGGTCCACGACAAGGATCTACGCACCATTGATTGATCTATCGTCTGTACTGTTTGTTCGTAGATTTTGTCAGAAAATGTTGGTTTTTGAAGAATGAAAATTTTCCTAAAGTCTTGAGCAATGGACGGGACCTATGGACCGTAGATTGAATTATGGACCTTAGGTTAGTGCCGTAGATTGAAGACGTGTGGTGAAACATTATTTTCTTATTTTGTTTTCATTTTCGTTAATACCTATTTTTGTTTAAATAGGGTTTGTAATCCTCGGTTTTGGGGGTTAAACATTACTTTTCTTGTTTAGTTCTTCTCTTTGGAAAATAATTTTACAAACTCTAGCAATTATTGGTTTATAAAGTATGTTTTGAAGATTTTGGATTTGCAATTCAAGTTGAAATCATGAGTTTATTCTTGTTGTTACTTAAGTCAATGATTTATTCATCTAAAAGAATAAAGTGTGATCTTGCTAATATGGGTCACTAAATCAACAACTACGTTTGTGGGGACCATGAGCTATTAACAAAGTATGAATAGTAATTAAGAAATTCTTGAATAGCGTGATTGGATTCCTTGATAATTCTTTCGTTTAAAAGTATTTCAAACGAGTGCACCTGTTAGAACTCACCTTGTTGCTACTTGTCAGACAAAGAAGGTAGTTAATAAGAAAAGAATTATCAACATAGATTTAGTGTGATACTATCTAATAGTCTAATGTCGATTTGTGAAGAGTGAGAACTTAGTCATATATCAATGTGATATCTAATATGAGGTAAAGATAAGGGTTAGCAATGAATACACACGTAATCAGACCAAGTTTAATAAATAAACAATTTTCGTATACATACATGTAACAAAATGAAGCAAGAACAATCATACATCACAAAATTATAGAATCATAACAACCACTTACCTCGAAAAAAGCTTAAAACCTTAAGAATCTTTATTATTTCCTTTCCGGATTCGTTTTTCTTATTCTTGGCCTACAAATAATAAATATAACACATAAATGAATAAACGATAACTAATTACCCGAATTATTTATAATTTTATAAAACTAGATCATACTCATGATCACAATATAAAAAAGTAGGGCTTTTCGCGCCATAATTTTTAGATCAAAACTCTTCCCCATTGATAATTACTCACTAGGTTACCTTCTACGTATAAAAAAAATGAATTCTGAGAGTGGAACATCTTACCTTTAGCCTCAAGAATGGTGGAAAAATGTCCAGAACTCGTATGTGGTCGTTTCCTATCTCTCAGAGTCCAAAAGTACGGAATAAAATATTTTTGGGGTTCACTTACGACTTTAACTCAAGTCTGGCTGGCCACAAAGCTCGTCACCTGCTATAGCAGCCCCCCCCCCCTTGGGGGTAGAAATCCTACCTTATCATAAAACCCCATGGAAATAATGTGGTATTTTAAGAATTTCAAACCCCCATTTCACAACACACCTTCAACCAACGACACAGAAAATACAGTTCACGCCAAGATCAGTTTCTGGAGTTCTACTCACCCAAACACAATTTCGTAATGTTTACGGGTTATTTAACATGTTACATATCTACTCATCTAAAAAATTTCACAATTAAATTACCAAAATTTTACCCAATTTTGGTGGAATTTCAATGACTTTGATTTCGTCAAATCTCGATTTGTTTGTCAAATCAAATATTACTACAAGTTTTCGGCCAAAATTTCCCCCCATTAGCATTTCTATAACGATAGCACCCAATCATTGTCATAATCCAATCATTACAATTGATGTCTTGATAGGAAATTTATAACCTCTATATATATATAAAATATTTTTTGTAAAAGAAATGTCCTATATATACAATATAATTGATTGTTGATCCCCTCACAATCCTCTAAATCCACCTCTAGTTCCAACAATTGCATTTATGTTTTCCAAACCTACGTATTCACAATCCTCTAAATCCACCTCTAGTTCCAACAATTGCATTTATGTTTTCCAAACCTACGTATTTATTGAATATAAACATATTTTTAGTAAAATCTGTTGTATGATCACAAAAAAATTTCAACTTAATGTATCAAAATTGGCATATCTCCCTCATTTGATCATTTTGATTTTAAATGGGCATATCTTTCTCATATGAACTCTAAAATTGAGTAAATTCAGTGGCATGGGAAAGCGAGTCAAATGACCCTTCATTAGATATCCTATGTGATACCTAAATAATCATGTACTAAAGGTTATAGTCATTTGAAGTGGACATAAAACTCTCTAAGTTAAGCTTATTTGAACAAATCACAAGTTAGCTCTTTCCAAATTTAGCTCTCTCTAAGAAAGGATGCTATAATTTCACAAATATATATATTTTTATAATCCAATCCATCAGGCATATTGAATCATCCTAGAATCTCACATTTTAAAAAATTAAATTGATTATGAATATATAAAAATTATAATAGTATATTAGGATGAAGAATATAATTACATCTAACAGATAAAAAATATTCTCTTATCAGCCCATCTAAAGAAAATATCTCTACTCGGTTCCCGTTTAACACATAAAAAAAACACTAGCATAAGAATTTGAAACTATATCATTCCAATAATCATGATAAATAATATATAATTTTGTGCAACCATCGTACCAATGACATGTCCAATTTCCATCTTAGAATGTTAAAAAAACATTATACTTATAAGAACATAGGATTTAATCCTTTGTGCGTAAGCGAAAGCTCTATACACTAAATCATGTACTATGAAAGCAGATAGACATAATAAATGAATATATAACCTATTAAAATATTTTCTTAAAACTAGATATATAATTATTCTATAGTAAATATTATATCTAAACGTGAGAGTAATAGAATATATCTCAACATTTGTAAAAATTTTAAAGGTAAATTTATGTGTTAATAGGGAATTAAAAATCTTTATATATATGGATGAAGTATTATTTATATACAATTTAATTGATTGTTGATCCCCCCCCCGCCCCCCACAATCCTCTAGATTAACAGTTGGTGCCAGCGATTGCGTTGAAGTTTCCCAAAACTGCAAATTATTAAAAATTATACAAATTTGGGGTCAAAAATGTTGTATGATCACAAAAAATTTGCTCTATGATAAAGCGTGTTGAAACTAATACTATTATTAAAGAAAATTCACTCGGTATAGATTTTTTCGAATTAAATAACTAGTGAAAACAAAAAAGAGTCACTTAGTAACATAAAACAAAATTGAATAGAAAAAATGGAAGGATAATATTTTCTGGATTGGAATAGAAAAAAGAGAAGAATAAAACAAGAAATGATAGTGTTACATTCCAATGGCATAGATCATTACCATGATATGACGACCATTATATTGCCTTAATCTCACGGATTTTATTAGTACATATCCAGATATGAATGAATTTTGACTTTTTTTAATTAAGCTCAAAATAATAAAATTAATTTTTCCAAAAACAAAATTTAAGCAGGCCTCACATATAGCTCGTGCATCGGGGGACAAATGCAGCTTTTATCCTTTAGGCCCTTCGCTCACCTACCCAAATCTTTTTACACTAAATCATTAAACAACTTTTAGTAACGATAGTTGAATCTCAAAATGACTATTGTTAGCCTAAAATAATTTTCAATTTGTGTGAATAGCGTAAGCTTTATTAGTAACAACAATATATAGAAATAGTGAGGACCAAAATTTCCCTTAGTTTGTTGATCCGAATCCCCTCGGAACATTTTCGGAGGACAAAATTAAAATTAAAAATCAAATAATTCTATATTTCTCTTATTAAGTTAACTAATAACTATAGACATTGAACAAATTAGTACCCTAAGAGGTACAAATGCAATGAGCTATTACTAGGAGTAACTAATATATATTGATAAATATCAATACATTTAATATGTTATATACCAAATCATCTGCTTTATTTTGGTCATGACTATGACCGTGATGAGTGGCACCCACACTAACTTTTCGGTGGGAGAACCGTTAATACTAACGAACTAATAAAAATACTAAGAAAAGAAATAGATAGTTCCTATGAACTCAACCAAAAGGTCTAACAACTAAACAGAAGAAGAAGAAGAAGAAGAAGAAGAAGAAGAAAATACGCCTACAACATGAAAGTCATTGTACTAAAACTCTATTAACGACAAGTCTATAAACAAGGAGTACAACCCCGAAACTAAACAATCACCTTACACAAATATTCGTAGTCCGAATAGAGTAGACTTCCAAAATAGAGATCCGTGGAATCCTGAAAGAACTTGTTTACCGTTGAATCGAGTCATGCTCAATAGTCACATAGCTGAGGTCTATCAATAGCCGCCGAAATATTCCACGTACTCAACAAAAATAATATCAAGTGCAGTATCAGACCACGAACAACGTGTAGTGCTAGGAACACACTGATATCCCACTAAGTGAAACATATATCAGTCATTACAACATCACAAAGTAGCATACACCAGACACATACAATATCAATTATCATTTACGAGCAATGAACAATTTCACATTCTTCAATAAGAGAACCATACAATGAGCATTGTTAAAGTGCACTTGTGCAATGCATGAATGAAATCTAATACCTCCGCTCACAGTAAGTAGAACTCTTTGAGATTTTATAAGTCATAGTTCATGTTCATGTTCACAACAACAAGTAATATATAAAAATTCAATGGTCCTCTCATGGATACTAATTACATGGTCTGCTCATAGAACCCTAACACAAATTGTTAGTGTACAAGAATGTGGTACAGAATCCAATAGTCATGCCAGAAAGTGGAAACCGATCAATCTTTTTGCCGGAATATATAAATACAATTCCACTTATTTATGCACGAACGTATCAATCAGAACCAAAATAGTTATACCAGAACATGACAATCCGATTAAGTCAACACAGAGTCACATTCGTAATTTATATTGCACAATATTCATAAAATTCGTCATTCTGATTACAATTAATGTGATCAATAATTGAACATTCTAATACATACAAGCATCATAATGAAGCAAGAAAAAACATCTATCAAACAATCCTGAAATCAAAACAATGACCTATTCCTAATCAAAGCTTGAATCCCCTTAGGCACTTATATCTTTCCTTTGCGGATTCGTTCCGCTTGTGCTTGGTATATAGTCAATTAATATATTCAAGGATCAACGGTCTTATTATCCGAATTATAACAAACCTAATAACCATTGATAAAACCCTTGATCTCTCATACCAAGATTATGGAGTTTTCAACCATAATTTCTAGATTAAAACTCTTCCTTATCGGTATTAACCAGAAAAAGATTCTACGAATTGAAAAATGGATTTAGGGAGTTACAACCTTTCATTTATCCTCAATAATGGTGGGAAACTTTGAAGAAGACACCTTGGTTCATTTCATAGCTCTCAAAGTCTAAATAAATAGAATAAAACATTTTTGTGGTTTTGTTTCCAACCTAAGCCACATCTGTCCCACTATAGCAGGATTTATCCTGCTACAGCGGCATCACTCTAGCAGCCTACATGGAGATAAAATGCTAATTAAAGAATTACAAAGCCCTATTTCATAACACACCATCAATACATAACACTAAAAAATACACGTTACTGTTAAGGTCTATTTTTGGAGTTCTACTCACCAAAATTCAATACCTTAAGGTCGTTCAAATTCCTCAAGAAGTTATCTAACTAATCATTTAAAAGAAAACATAATTAACTAACTCGATTTTTACAATATTTTCCTACACATTAAAGACTCTTATTTCGTCCAAATCTGGAGTTGGTTGGGAAACATCATGTTATTACAAAAAAGTTTTCCCACACGCAAATTTCCCCGTTGTCTTTTCGTTAATGAAGGAACCCGATCATTACAATAGATACCAACTTACCCATCATTCGTTGTAATGACCGGAGAGCACCCCCTAGTCGTATCCGATGTCATCGTCCTTGAAGAGGCCTTAGACAAGCCCTTAGCATTCATCAGCGCATAATTGATAGAATAAAAGCAAAAAATATAAAACATTTGAAGCTCAACTTTAATTCACATATGTTGAAAATAGAAACTAACTTGTCTCACAAAGCCATCTAAACATAAGATTATGAAATTTGGGACTTAGCCCTTACATAAATAACAAGCCCTATAATAGGAATTACAATATAGTCTTTCAAGAAGAAAAGTTGAACTAGAATTAGAATCAAGAATCTCCATCCTCGGACTTGAGGACTCACCAACTTATGAAGAGCAATCAAAGTTTCTTCATGAAAGGAGTAGAATAACCTCAACGACCCGAACCTACACTTTGAGTAGAAGATAAAGAGATATGTGTTAGTACAAACCAAATATACAAAGTATGGAAACACATGCAAGTAAAATATGTGAAAACATGCACAAAGGTACATTTTGTTTATAAGCATGCTAAGTTAACTTTAAAAGCCATTATGCACATTCCAAGAACATATACAAGTCCATATAACAATAATAATAAGAAATATTCATATTTATGATCAAGAGTAACATCAAAATAAAACTATACTCAACATTTCATATTTAGTGTACATTTCATCAATACATCACAATACCTTACTCATAATCCCCATGCAAGTCTACTACTGCAATGTGTATGTGAAGCCCCATAACCCCACATAAACCAAATAAACTAACAAAGATACCACAATCCTTGGTTTTACCTCATACATCATCATAACAAGTGTGTTCCTTACCATACATACAAATATAGACCAACATCATGAATATCAAGTTAAAAATACATCGTGCGTATCTTTCATAACATATATACATAAGAACCTATCCTGGAATTCCCCTTAAGGTCAACTTATCCAATGTATAGGTAAAGTCCAATACCCTTACCTATACTAAGTAACACCTCTTAAGTAATCCTATTTATTGTTCATCTTCTTACTTTAATTAATTCATTTTATCATTCGAGAAGCTTCGCCATAACTGACATTGACCATGTGAGCTACATGGAATCCGATATAAATTCCTCACACCAAAAAGAGAGCATCTGACTTGCAAAGGTAAAACATCAACATTAACAATAGCATCTAGGTGGATCCACTAGCTACATCCTATGTGGGCTTAATAGTTAAGAGATATGTAGATTGTTACTAGCAACCCTCGTTATGCTAGATAGCAGTTGCAGTTTCATCTTTAGAGAACATCGGGGGAACCTTGCTCGAGAATATTTCCCCTTCCTTCATATCCTTTCGTTGCTAAGGTAAATTTCCTTTTTGTATGTCTTTTTAAGTCTTTCATAAACATTAATTCATAACATAGGTCATAGGATTTAAACTCATCATATAACATATACATAGATCATCATGTCATGAACATCATATTCATGAATGATCTTACATTCATAACTTCGTCATTCATACTTCAATTAATCAACATTATCCAAGATAAGCCAACAATAATATAATAGAGTATTCATGACCTTGAAGATCTTACCAATGGCCTCCAAAAAATCCTTTATAGACTTCAATCTATATCCATGGTGTTAATCCCTCAAATCAGTTCTCATCATCATAAAATAGTCAATTAAACAAGAACATAATCAATTACATCACCTCTAATTAGTAATCAACCTAATTCAAGAGTTAGGGTTAGGAGAAAAGGGACATTCATGGGTCTCTAAAGAATTAGGTCAAAAACCGAAGGTAATACATCTATTCATTCATAATCAATCCTTATTAATCAATTCTAGACCAAGTATTGCATGTTTAAAGGTGACTAACAAAATTTAGTGAAATCTAGAAATTTGGAAGAACATTAATGTAACACTCCAAAAGATTAAGACGTATTCTAGAGCCTAACATGAGTGTTTAAAGGTTGCGTCTAACGTCAAAAATAGTATATACAAGTCATTTAGGAAATTTGGAAATCTAAACGTCAAAGAACGTCCGTGATGTCCAGAAACTAGTACAATAAGGTGCTAGTGTGCCTTAGCCTATTTGACTATGTTTTAGAAGTAAAAAATGATGTATTTTTGGTGAAAGGGTGTCTAAAACTAGTAGAGTTAGTTTATAGATGAATTGTTTGAGTAAGATTCCCAAAGGACCAACCAAGGACCCTCCAGGAGGACCCTTGCAAGAGTGGCTAAAAGCTGTCAAGAGATAGTGTCACTAACGAAGGACATCGATAGGCGGGGTCCAATCGATATGGCGTAGATTGCCACCGTCAATGGAAACTTATACAAATATCAGAAATGCCTATTTTGTACAGTCTCTGATAAAAACAATGGAACAACAGGACGGCTGGTCCCTTGGCCGTCGTTTGAGAAACGGGGCGTCAATCGTGGTCTCGTCTGTGAGTCCACTGTTTTGCTGCACATTTTTAAGTTAGCCAAGTTATTTAGTTAGAGGGTTAATTAACTCTTTAGTGGTTAAGGGAGTTCTAATTACGTTTGTTAATGACCAATATAAGACCCTAACCTAATTAAACTAACCTAAACCCCAGAATTCCCAAACCCAAAATTAGCTCCTCCTTCTCTCTTCTTTCACTCTCCCAATTAGAAGAACACTATAGAAGTCAGGTTCAAGAGGGTTATAGGGCCTTTAAAGTTCAAGTATGTACATACAACTTTATTAATCAACAAAGTATGGGATTCTTTTCACCTTTGGTATCTCTTTCCTCAAAGGGTTCCTTCAAGATGATTTCAAAAACTTGAAATTTAAGTATGTTTTCATCCAATACAAAATAAATTCCTGTGAATTTCTTTGTCTATGATTTATTTGGTATCTTATGATTAGATTAACATTAATTATAAATAAATTATGTCACTTCTTTATATATTGGTCACCATTGTAGTAGATGACCTATCCCTCTTGATCCTAGGTTGTGATGTTGAATTGAATTGTATAGTATTAACGCAATTGGCTTTGTTAGTGCGTGAATTACTATACTATGTTTTTTTTATGCTAATTATGGGTAGATTGTGATATATGACAATCCAATTATGCTAGTTCTTGTGTAATTCACCTATATTTTGAAATAGACTATGAACTTGATCTAAGTCTCTAATTCTAGGCAATGAACTAGTGATGAATTGTTGTATAATGAATAAATTGGCCGTGTTATTATGTTGGTTAATATTGTGTGATTATATTACACCAATTATTGGGTTAATTTCAGGGCTGATGGTAAGACCTTGATGATGGCATTGTGAAGGAGATTGAGTAAGTCTAGTGATCTCTATTTTTTACTTCAACTATGGTTACTTGTGATTAAGTGATAATGTTGTATTGAGAATACCTTATATTAAGATTGATATGGGTGGCATGATGTTGAATTGAAATGTATTGAACTATGAATTGGGAGTTGTTCCCTAAGATTTAAATGTTATAATGATGGTGATAACTTACCAACGTGCCTCATTATGACGTGACTATGTAAATGTGTTAACCTCACTTGTATAAATTGTAATGAAAGGACAATACTCATGAAATTATTATTAAACTATGATTATGATTATTATATAAGATATAGACCCTATGACCTACATTAAGCTATGATGATTAATAAAGACATTAAAGACATTTCAAAAGTGACTCTTTCGTAGCACCAAGGGAACTAGAGTGAGAAGTGTCCCTTCCAACATAGGAAGGTAGGATCACTAATGTACTTATGATATTGAAGACTACAATGCATGTAGAATAAAGAGAGTCCCAACTATATCGCCTAGTTCTTGAACTATGTTGCCCCCAAAGAAATACTAGCTAGTGGATCCACCTAGATGCTATGTTCATGTTTTTGTACTACCTTGGCAAGTAGTCGCCTTCCTTCGGTGTACGGTTCCATGACACCGGATTTAACATTAGCTCATGTGTTCTATGTTAGTTAAGGCAAGATGTTCCCAAAATTTAAAATAAACTAAAAATTGAACTCTAACTAGGATAACCTAAGGGATTTACCTAAATAGGGGTATTGGACTCTACCTAAGCATTGCACTAGTTAGACTTCAGGGATGTATTAGGAGGATGTACTTATATATGTATATGATGATCTTGCACATTTATGATACTATATGATGATTCGTTTAACTTATGAACATGTGTTTGGTCTCCATTGCGAAAATATGATATGTCCTCTTCATGATATGTTAGGTGAAGTTGGACATTGGCTATTGTTCTTGTTGGTTTTACTTGATTGAGTAAGGTTGTGGGGCTTTGCTTAGTTATTGCACTAATTGACCAAATGAGGGTTATGAGTAGTGGTAATGATTTGGTTATGAGGTTATGGACTCTTATTCATGCTTGTTGATGTTATGACTTGATGATAGAGTTGTCTTGACTATATGTTCTAGTATCTTGGTATGCATGATTGACTTAGCTAGACTTTGTATGATATACATGGTCTTGACATGATTAATATACCTAATGACTTATATTGGTTCTTTAATGTGCATAAGGCTTTCCTAATGTAAAATAACATGCTTTGATCAAATGTCCCCTTTTAAGCATGAGTTTATGTTGTGTGTGCATATGGTCCCATACATAGTACAAGGTGTATTAACTCCATTTTCTTCCTTTTTTCCAACATTTTAGATACCAATCTTTGAAGGTCTTCTGAGACAACTTTGAAGGAAGACTTTGAATTCTCACTCATCCAAGTTGGGTAGGTGCTCACATTTCGAGGCAATCCCAGTATCAAGATTTTGATGTTGTTCTAGTTATAAGACTTCTAGTTCTTTCCTTTCCATTTGAGTATTAAAGATTGTATAGCCTATATGTGTCTTATTTACATTGATATATGTGGTATGCCCAATTGATCTACTCTTGTTTTTTATGGTTATGAGATGAGACATCTATTTAAGACTATGTTAAGTATCTTATATATCTAAGTGGAATAAAAGTATAAGACTGTGTAATCTTCATATAAGAAGGGCCTATTTATACTCGATATAGATATATTATGTGTATGAGACAGTTTTATGTAAACCACAAGATAAATGAAAAAGTTTTAAAATTTACCACTTATTGACCTATGAATGTAATGATGTAAGCTAATTGAATAGTCTTAGTCTTCAAAGAGGACGCCGACGCCGGTTACATCTAGGGGTTGCTCCCCGGATGTGACCAAATTGATATCAGAGCAAAAAGTTGAATATCTCTAGAGTATTTGTCTCACTTAACCACGTCTATGTAGATTATTATTAATAATTGTGAAGAATGCCACATTTATGAATAGGAAACTATAAGATGCTTAGTAAACTCTCCTTTTCTTAGAAATATGATATCATGCCTCTAGAGTCTTAAATCTATGTCTCTTAGTAGGTAATCCTTTTATTGTGATCATAAGCCATAAATAATCGATGAACATCCGCTCGATGACTTGATGAAGAGATTTTCAAAGCGGGATCTCCTCCCTGGGGCAATCAAGTCCCTCCTCTTGAAGAATTTACTAATGATGACCAAGCTCAGTTAATCCTCCTCCTTTGACGGATGGTGGCATAATGTCTACCTTTCTCAAAATATCCCAAGCCATAACTATTCAAGCACAAGTCGTACCTACTCAAGCTCAAGATATGACGGCCCTAGCTAGTCGGGAGGTTGTACCTCGACCAAACCAACATGTTGGTACCATTGCTTCCCGTTTTAGGGATTTCACTATGATGAATCCCCCTAATTTCTATGGGTCCAAAGTTGAGGAAGACCCCCAAGAATTCATTGATAAAACCTACAAAATCCTCTATGCTATGGGGTTGACTTGTAGTGAGAAGGCAGAGTTAGCCACTTACCAACTCAAAAATGTGTCCCAAACTTGGTTCGTTCAATCGAGAGACAAGAGGCCTTTAAGAGGTAGGCTGGTGACATGGGAGATTTTAAAGAAGGATTTTCCTTATAACTTCTTTCCTAGGGAGAAAAGGGAAGACAAAGTGGAGGAATTCATCAACCTTCGTAAAAGAGGTATGAGTGTACTTGACTACTTTTTAAAAATTACTAAATTGTCAAAGTATGCACCTTCTTTGGTTTTTAATCACAGGGATGAAATGAGCCGCTTTGTGATGGGAGTGTCGGATGACTTGAAGGAAAAATGTCATTCAGATATGCTCCATGACAATATGAACATTCTTGCCTCATGGTTCATGCTCAACAAGTGGAAGAGACAAGGGTTAAGAGAAAGAGTAGAGATGCAAAAATGTAAAGGCATTTTATTGGTGGTTCTTCCAAGGGTAGGCTTAATATCCAAGACAATCCTATGCTTAAGAAGAGGTCCTCTAATCAAGTTCCTACCAAAATTCCCAAGACTCGTGATGATATGGTGTCTAACCCTAAGTCTCAAAAGGGAAGAGGTATTAGCTCACCAAACAAGAAGTCGACTTGTGCAAAGTATGGCAGGAAGCGTTATAGTGATTGCTTTGTTGGGACAGACAATTGCATTGGGTATGGCAAGAATGGCAACAAGGTTAGAGATTTACAAAATGTGAAGGGGCAAGAGAATCGTAGTGTCCAAGCTAGTGGTTCTAATGTGGGTCCTCCAAAGAAGAATCGCTTTTATCCACTTCGCTCAAGGGGTGAACAAGATATTTCTTCAGATGTGGTGATCCGTATGTTACAATTATTCTCCATTGATGTATATAATTTACTTGATCCGGGTGCTACACTATCTTTTGTTACTACCTTCATGCCTTCATACCTAGAAATTTTATATTTTGCACGATATTCTACATGAACCTTTCATGGTAACTAATCTAGTAGGTGAGTTGGTGGTTGCAAATAGAGTAAATAGAAATTGTCCTATATGAGTTCCCAATAGAGTTTCTCATGTTTAATTAGTAGAACTTGATATGGTTGATATCGATGTCATTTTGGAGATGGATTAGTTGCATGATGGTTTTGCTTCCATTGATTGAACAACTACAATTATCAAGTTCAATTTTCCAAATGAAGTCCTTTTAGGGTGGACGGGGGAAATTCTATTCCTAGAGATCATATCATCTCTTGTGTTAAGGCTTGTATAATGATCTCAAAGCGGTGTCTATATCACATTGTAAGAGTCAAATATTTAGACAACGAAAATACTCCCATTGAGTCAGTACCTATAGTAAGGGAATTTCCAGAGGTCTTTCCTAATAATCTTCTCGGAATCCCTCCCTATGATTGACGACTTGTTTAATCAACTACAAGGGGAAAATAGTTTTCTAAAATTTACTTGATATCGGGGTATCACCAACTTAAGGTGAGAGGTGAGGAAACACCAAAAATGGCATTTCATACTAGATATGGTAACTATGAGTTGTTAGTATGTCCTTTGGTTTCACTAATGCCCCGGCTATATTTTTCAAAGTAACCTAGATTAATTTGTCATTGTCTTTATTGATGACATCATTGTATATTCAAAAAATTAGGGTGAACACATGGATCACTTGAGGGTGGTGTTACAAGTCCTTAAGGAGAACCAATTATTTTCCAAGAATAGCAAATGTGTGTTTTGGTTGATGTTGGTGGCGTCTCTTCGCCATATCATCTCTAGTGAGGGAGTAGAGGTTGATCCAAGGAAAATGGTGGCGGTGAAACATTGGCCTAGACCATCGACTCCGACCGACATTCAGAGTATCTTGAGTCTAGGGGGATATTATAGGAGGTTTGTGGATAGTTTTGCGTCCATTGCATCTCCCTTGACTACTTTGACCCAAAAGAGTAGGACATTTGCGTGGTCGGAGGCATGTGAAAGAAGTTTCTAAATCATGAAAGATAGGCTTACTTCCACTAGGGTGCTGACTTTACAAAGGGTACGAAGGGCTTCATTTTCTATGGTGATGCATCACGAGTGGGTTTTGGGTGTGTGCTTATGTAACATGGGAAAGTAGTAGCCTAAGCAACTAGACAATATTAGGTGCATGAGAGGAATTATCCAACTCATGACCTTGAGTTAGAGGTCGTGGTATTTTACTTGAAAATATGGAGGAATTATATATATGGTATTCACGTTGATGTGTAGGACCACAAGAGTCTACAATATGTGCTTACTCAAAAGGAGTTAAATCTCCGACAAAGAAGGTGATTGAAATTGTGAAAGATTACAACATAAGTGTTCTCTACCATTTCAAAAAGGCCAATGTGGTTGTAGATTCTCTAAGTTGTATGAGCATGGGTAGTGTGTCTCATGTAGAAGAAGCCAAGAAAGACCTAGTGAAAGATGTTCATAGGTTGTCTAGATTGGGTTTTAGCTTGGAAGATTCTCTAAATGGTGGATTTATGGTCCATCATAACTTTGAGTCATCTTTGGTTGTTGAGGTGAAGTCTAAGCAACACCTTGATCAACCATTGATGTAGTTTAAGGAGTCGGTTCTTACAAACATCATGAGTAATTCTCTTTAGGGGGGGGGTGATGTTTTGAGGTATCAAGAAAAGTTATTTATTCCCAATGTAGAGGTTTGAGGAATCGGATTCTTGAGGAAGCTCATGGGTCCCGTTACTCCATTCATCCGGGTTCGACAAAGATGTACCATGACCTTAGGGATGTTTTTTGTGGGAAGGCATGAAGAAGGACCTAGTGGATTTTTTTACAAAGTGTCCAAATTTCCAACAAATGAAAGCCGAACACCAAAAGTCGGGTGTTCTATTCTAAGAAATCCAAGTTCCTACTTAGAAGTGGGAAGACATCAATATAAATTTTGTGGTAGCTTTGCTCAGACACAAAAGCAATATGACTTTGTATGGGTGGTTATGGATAGGTTGACCAAATTTGATCATTTCATTACTGTCAAGTCTACTTACTCGGTGGAGGATTACCAGAGGATCTTCATTGATGAAATTGTGTGTCACCATGGCATTCCACATTCCATCATATCAGATAGGGGTGCACCATTAACATCTATGTTTTGGAGGTCAATCCAAAACCGGTTGGGTACCAAGGTGAAGCTAAGTACCGCTTTTCATCCTCAAACGAATGGCCAAGTGGAGGGTCTTATACAAATCCTTGAGGATATGCTTAGAGGTTGTATAATTAATTTCAAGGGAAATTAGGCTAAGCAGTTGCCCTTGGTGGAGTTTGCTTAAAAAATAGTTACCATTTGTCTATATCTATGGCTCCTTATGAAGCCTTGTATTGTAGGATATGTATATATCCAATTGGATTGTTTGAAGTGGGTGAGTCTTCACTTAGGTCACGATTTTATTTATAAAAATTTAGAGAAGGTTCATATCATTAGGAATAGCTTGAAAAAAACCTATATCCGGCAAAAGTCTTATGCGGAACATAGGAAAAGAGAATTAATGTTCGAAGAAGGTAATAAAGTGTATCTAAATGTTTTGCCTATGAAAGGGGTGGTCAGATTTGGCAAGAAAGGAAAGTTGAGTCCTTTTTATGTGGGTCCCTATAAAATCATACAAAATATTGGTAAGGTTTCATATGAGTTGAGGTTTCCTAGTGAATTGGCTTCGGTTCATCCAATGTTCCATGTTTCCGTTCTTAACAAATTTATAGGTGATCACGAGTCCATTATTCCTATTGAAGGTCTAGGTGTTCAAGAGAACCTCTCCTATGAGGAGGTTCCTGTTCAAACCCTTGATAGACAAGTTAATAAGTTAAGGAACAAAGAGGTGACTTTCGTAAAGGTGTTATGGAAGAATCATCTAGTTGAGGATGCAATATGGAAGGTCGAGGTCGACATGAAATCCTGTTACCCTCATCTATTTTATAACTAAGGTTAGTGATTCCTACTTGTAGTGAAAATAATGACTAAATTTGAAGTTTTTTTTTATTTTTGGTGACGTTTTGCAAAAATGTTTATGTTACAGTGAATTACAGTGTAGCTATGCCTACAGACTTGAAAATTTTCAATTTTTCTTGTTTTGAGTTATGTTGTACATTTTGATATAGTGGGTCTTTATGAAATGATATTGAGCATGTTGATAGATTGAGTTGTGGATAATTGACTCCTTAATGATATGTTAAACTCATGTTGTTGTGAGAAGGAAATTCCTCATATTGTGATGATTGAGATTTATGTGTACTAAATGAAGTGTTTAATTTCTATATGTAATACCATGATTGATGTTTTAACTCATGTTGTTATGTTGATGTTTTAAGGCTTCTAGTCTTGCATCTATTCCTTCATTTTTAAGAATTTTAGTGTCATACGGGGACAAATGTTCCTAAGGGGGGGATAATGTAATATTCCAAAAGATTAAGACGTGGTTTAGAGCATAATATGAGTTTCTAAAGGTTGTGTCACTTCCTTAAGTTCCAAAATAGTATATATAAGTCATTTATGAAGATTGAAAATCAAAACATCAAAGAACGTCTATGAAGTCCAGAAACTAGTTAAATGAGGTACAAGTGTGCCTTAGCTTATTCGATTAAGTATTAGGAGTTAGAAAATGATGATTTTTGGTGGAAGAGTATCTAAAACGTATTTTAGTTAGTTTATAGTCGAAAAATCTCGGTACGACTCCCCAAGGAACAACAAAGGACCTTCGAGGAAGACCTTTGCAAGAGTGGCTAAAAGTTGACAAAAAAAAGTGTCACCAACGAAGGCCATCGAGAAAGCGTGGTCCAACCGATGGGGTGTCGATGGAAACATAGCCAAATTTGAGAAATTTCTTTTCTGGAGAGTCTCTGACCAAAACGACGGACCAATAGGAAGGATGTTCCCTTGGCCGTCGTTTGAGAAAAAAGGCCTCGATCCTTTTCTCGTCCGTGAGTCCACTGTTTTTCTACACGTTTTTAAGTTAGGCATGTAAATGAATTAGGGGGTTAGTTATTTAGTTATAGGTTAAGGGAGGTCTAATTGAGTTGGTTAATGACCTATATAATATCCTAACCTTATTAAACTAACCTAAGCCCTCGTAATTCCCAATAATGAAATAAGCTCCTCTTTCTCTCTTCATTCTCACTCCCAAGTAGAAGAACAACATAAAAGACAAGGTCAGGAGGTTTATAGGGCTTTTATAGGTCAAGTTTTTCCATCAATCATCCTCAATCAACAAAGTATTGGATTCCTTTCACCTTTGGGATCTCTTTCCCCAAAGGGTTCCTTCAAGATGATTTCAAAACATGAAATTCAAGTGGGTTTTCTCCCAATACGAAATTGATCTTGTGAATTGCTTGGTCTCAATTGTAGAAGATGATCTATCTCCCTTAACCCTAGGTTGTGATTTTGAATGGAATTGTATAGTATTCACTCAATCGTCTTGGTTAGTGCATGAATTACTTACCTATGTTTTTATTATGCTAATTATGGATAAATTCTGATATATGGTAATCCAATTATGCTATTTCTTGAGTAATTGACCTAGATTATGAAGTAGACTATGAACTTTATCTAAGTCTCTAATTCTAGGCTATGAACTAGTGATGAGTTTTTGTATAATGATTCGATTGGCCTTGTTATTCTGTTGGTTACTATTGTATGATGATATTACACCCATTATTTGGTTGAGTTGAGGATTGACGGTAAGACCTTGATGATGGCTAGATGAAGAGATTGAGTAAGTCTTGTGATCTCTATTCTTTACTTCAATTATAGTTACTTGTGATTAAGTGATGATGATGTACCGAAGAATACCTTATATTAAGATTGATAGGGTTGGTATGATGTTGAATTGAAATATCTTGAACTATGGATTGTTAGTTGTTTGCTAAGATGCAAATGTTATAAGGATGGTGATAACTTACCAATGTGCCTTATTATGATATGACTATGTAAATGTGCTAACCTCACTTGTATTAATTATACTTAAAGGAAAATACATGTGAATATTATTGAGCTATGATGTTGATGATTATAGATGGGATATGCCCTATGAACTGCATTAAGCTATGATGATTGATAAAGACATTAAAGACATTTCAAAAGGGAATCTAGCTTAGCACCAAGTGAACTAGAGTGAGGAGTGTCCGTTCCCACATAGGGAAGGTAGGATCACTAATGTAATCATTAGATTGGAGACTACAATGCATATATCATAAAGAGGGTCCCAACTATATCTCCTAGTTCTTGAACTATGTTGCCCCCATAGGAATACTAGCTACTGGATCCGCCTAGATTGTATGTTCATGTTTTAGTACTACCTTGGAAGGTAGTCCGCCTTCCTTCGGTATAGGGTTCCATGACATCAAATTCCACATTAGCTCATGTAGTCTATGTCGTTTAACTTATGATGTTCCTAAAAGGTAAAATGAACTAAAGTGATGAACTATAACTTTGACGACCTAAGGGGTTTAGCTTAGTCTAGGTAGGGGTATGGGACTCTACCTAAATATTGCACTAGTTAGCCTTGAGGGAAGTCTAAGGAGGATGCTCTTATATATATATATGCTTATATTTGTATATGATATGTATATGACAATCTTGAACATTGATGATACTATATGATGACTATTTTCACTTATAAACATGTGTTTGGTCTCCATTTCTAAAGTATGATGATATTTATTGTTAATGATATGCTATGTGAAGTTGGACATTTCTTATGGTTCTTGTTGGGCTTACTTGATTGAGTAAGGTTATGGGGCTATGATTAGTAATTGCACTAGTTGACTTAATAAGGGTCATGAGTAGTGGTCTTGCTTTGGTTATGATGTGATGGACTCTTATTCATGCTTGTTGATTTTATAACGTGATGATAGTGTTGTCTTGACTATATGTTCTAGTATGTTGGTATGAATGATTGACTTGGCTAAATTTAGTAAGATGAACATTGTCTTAACTTGATGAGTATGCCTTAATGACTTGTATTTGTTCTTAAATATGCATAAGGCTTTCCAAATGTAAAATACCATGCTTTAATGAAACGTTCATTTTTTAGCATGATTTCATGTTGTGTGTGCATATGGTCCCATACTTAGTACAAGTGGTGTACTAACCCCATTTTCTCCCATTTCCAAACATTTTAGGTTCCTGTCGTTGAAGGGATTTTGAGACGAAATTGAAGGAAGACTTGGAATTCTCACTCATCCAAGTTGAGTAGGTGCTCACTTTCCGAGGGCAATGCCACTATCATGCTTTTAATTTTTTTCTAGCTATAAGATTTCTAGTTCTTTTCTTTTTATTTTACTACTAAAGAATGTATAGCCTATATGTGGCTTCATTCCATTGATGTATGGGATATTCCCAAATGATATACTTTTAGATGGTTATTTGATGAGAGATTCATTTAAGACTATGTTAAGTATCTTATATATCAATGTGGAATAAAAAAAGAAGATTATGTAATCTTCATATACGAAGGGTATATGTATACTCGATCTAAATATATTATGTGTATGTGAGAAGTTATGTAAAACTCAAGATAGATGCCAAAAAGTTTTAAAAATTTTCCGCATTTTTATCTATGAATGTAGTTATGTTAGCTAAGAGTCTAGTCTTAGTCATATAAGAGGACAACTGCACCAGCTACGTATATGGGGAAGGCTCCCCGGATGTGACCATTAAAATCAATTTAGAGGAACCTCTTGGTGAAAAGAGTCCGAAGAGTGAAGATTTTCCATACCTTTTCAATCCTTAATGATTTTTGGAGAAAATTTTTGTTCTTGAGCCCTAATTGAATCTTTGACTTTTTACCTTAATGGAGTCGTTGTTTAGATAAAGACTTTATAGAGAAGGGAGAGCTTTTGGTTTGCAAGTTATAAGATTTATGACTTCTTTTATGACGTTAAATACTTTAATATACCTAAAATAACAAATTAAAACCGTCCCTTCACTTAAATATCAAAGAGTTGTATTTAACTAACCACCCTTGGCTTGGTCATTTCTTGCACCAGTTGGTAACCACCAAACCATGCCCACCATTGACGGACCGTCAACCCATTGATGGCTAATCATGACTATCCATAATTCCTTTCATAGACTGTCCAAATGGAGCAAAGCCTTAAAATTATATGTGTGGACTTATGACCACCATTGACGGGGTGTGAGTCCATTGACGGACTGTCAATTCCTTCGTGGTTAACTTGCTGTTTTTTTGAAACTTTTGGGCCAATTGTTTGGGTCACCAAGGGTCCTTGCGGAGTTTTTCCCAAATATTTTCACGCTAAACACAAACCAATATATATTCTTAGCATTTTTACAACATTCAGCCCTCGTACAACTCTTCAAACCCCTTGCAAGAACTAAAGGAACACTAGATCAGTTTCGCTAGTCTCTGGACATCATGGTCGTTCCTTGAAAATTAGACTCTAATACCTACTAACCATCATAATTACACTAGGTTATGTCAAGAAACACCATTTTAACCCTTAACCCGTTACAGAAATACTACAAAAAATAAACGAGTGCCAACAATGGTTAGATGTATACAGCCACACACAAATCATAGAAAGACTTCTATACGGAACACACAGTTTTTACTTATTAGATTCTACTAAAAATTCATGTTTAAGTCATTGGATTTCTGAGGTATAACAATATTCCCCCCTTGGGGAACATTCATCCTCGAATGACACTTTAAACAATTTTTGGAATTTACGATTCAAGAATAGAAACCCAACCAAAACATGATATAATGTAATGAATCAATAAAAAACTAAAGAACGTCAAATCTATTCTTAACACAACAATGCATCAGAATGAGGTGGGAACTATATGAATTACCAAAAATGTACATATTTCATCATTTCACATTATGTAGGGAAGAATTTCCTTATTGACCTTCTCATATAGTTCTACATGTTCAATGAGGACCAAATACATATTTCATTACATCATACTTGAGCAGTTCCATAGAAAGAAATAACACATGAAATCAACTATTCAAACCATATAATTAAGTGCCAAGAAGTATGAAGAACGTATAATTCCAGGCACATATGAAACATGATTTCTTCAAAAAAAAACATGCATACATAAAGGAAAATGATGGAAGTTCACATACACTTATGACCCTTTATAACAAAAACTAGGACGGATTAGTAACCTCAACCTTCACTAGAAGGGGAAAGGAAAAGATGAGAATATCGGGACATCATATCGCCCTCGGCCTTGCAAATTGCACTATCCACAAGTTGATTTTTCCAAAGAATATTTACGGAAGCTACTTACTTAATCCTCAAATTCTTCACTTGCCGCTTTAAAATATCAATTGGGTCTTCTTTATTAAAAAAGGTTGGCATGAACTTCTAAACAATCTTCAGCAAGGATGGACACCGGGTCACATATGCACTTTTTGAGCATTGAAACATGAAACACCATATGCACTAGAGCTAACTTAATAGGTAATTTTAACTCATAGAATACACTTCCGAAGCGTTTCAAAATCTCATATGCTCCTGCATACTGGGGACTAAGTTTCCCTTTTTTCCAAACCTCATCATACCTTTCATAGGTGATATCTTCAAATAGACAAGGTCATCTGCCATAAACTCAAGGTACCCCTTTCTATTATCGGCGTAAGATGTTTGCCGACATTGGGCCATCTTCAATCATCCCTTCTGAGTCATACTATATCCATAACCTCATAAATTGCTTTGAGACTTATTACAGCAAACACACCTACCTCAAACCACCAAATCAGAGATCTACATATCCTTCAATAGACAGCCTCAAAAGGTGCCATGGTGATGCTTAAGTGGTACCTATTATTGTACGCAAACTCAATCAACGGTCGATGGTCATCCCAATAACCCTTAAGTTCATGAATGACACATGCCCTCAACACATCTTCTAAGGTTTGTGTGGTTCATTTCGCCTAACCACTAGATGAAATGTGATACTAAGTTTCACCTTTGTACCAAGACCAATTTGAATTGCTTTCCAAAAATTAGAAGTAAATCGAGTACACCTATATGAAATGATAGACAAGGAACTCCATCGATTATAAGTATATCCTTTAGATATAATCTAGCATGTTCTGCCACCGAATATGTAGCTTTGACGAGAATAAAATTGGGTGATTTTGTCAACCTATCAATAATAATCCAAATCGAACCATTTTGCTTTCCTGTACGAGGCGAACCCACAATGAAATCAATATTGACATCCTCCACTACAAAGTGAGATAGCTTTATCTTTACTCAACTGTACCGTTCTTTAATGTTTAGCCTTGACTTGTTGACAATTTTGATATTTGGCCACAATTTCATCTATTTACCTTTTCAAACCATTTGACCAATGGACCTCTAGTATATGACAATACATTTTAGCGGCACACGAACGAATGGAATATCAGGAACCATGAGCCTCTCCCAAAATTTGTCTTTTTAAGTCATCCACATTAGGTACGTACAACCAACCTTGATACCTAAGTACCCCATCCCTCCTTGAGATAAATACTAATTGTACTTACTAAGAACTGACACCTTCCACTTCATCAATAGAAGATAAAGATGTTGCTTAGATTTCACCTCAACCACCAAAGACGAATCGGAGTTATGACTAACCGTGACACCCCCTTTTGCAGAAACTTCAAGTTGATAAAAAAACTGGGCCAATCTATGCACATCTTTTAATAACACATTCTTACTCTCAACAACATGGGCCAGACTAACAATAGACATCTGACTCAAAGCATTCGCAACCACTTTTGCTTTTTAGGGGTTGTAAATTACACTCATATCATAGTCATTAAAAAGTTCTAACCACCTTGTTTGTCGGAGTTTTAGATATTTTTGGGTGAACAGATATTGAAGACTTTTATGATCTACATGCACTTCATATAAGTAGTGTCTCTATATTTTAAAAGCAAACAGTATAACCGTTAATTCAGGATCATGGGTTGGATAATTCTTTTCGTTTACCTTGAGTCTCCTAGAGGAATATGCTATCACCTTACCATGTTGCATGAGGACACAACCCAAACCTACTCAAGAAGCTTCACAATACACGACAAACCAATTGGTATCATCCGGTAGGTCAACAGAAGAATAGAGGTGGCTTATCTTTTAACTTTTTGAAGCCGTTTTCACAAGCTTCCTTATATTCAACTTAACTTTATTTTGGATTACGGTAGTCAATGGAGAAGCGATAAATGTAAATTCGTCAACAAATCTCATATAATACCCAACTAACCATGAAACTTTGAATATCAATGATGTTAGTAGTCTAGGCAAATTCTTAATTGCCTCCGTCTTCTTCAGATCAACCTCAATATCCAAACTATATACAATGCTCCCAAGAAAAGCAATCAACCTTAGCAAAAATTTGCACTTACCTTATTCAACAAATAGTTGATGCTCCTTGAGAACTTGCAATACTATCCTCAAATGACCCACATATTCATCCTCACTCTTGGAATATACAAAGATATCTCCAATAAAGACAATTACAAATAAATCATGATAATTCCAAAACACCATATTCATAAGGTCCATGTAGGCCGCCGGTGCATTAGTTAGACCAAAGACAGTACTAGGAACACATAATGACCATATCTTTTACGGAAAGCCATTTAGGAATGTGAAATCCTCTACCTCTATGTTTTTGATACCCTGACTTGAAATATATCTTTTAAAGTTACTCTTTCCTTTGATTTTATCCAACAAATCATCAATTCTTGGTAGATGATACTTATTCTTTATGTGACCTTGTTTAATTGTCGGTAGTCAACAAACATTCGAAGAGACCCATCTTTCTTTTGACAAATAACACTAGAGCGCCCCTTAGAGATATGCTTGGTTGTATAATACCCTTGTTTAGAAAATCCTTGAGTTGAGCTTTTAATTAATTCAACTTGGCCGGAGCCATCCAGTAAAGAAGAATTGAAATGGGTTAAGTATCCGACAAAAAATCTATGCTTAAATAAATCTCATTCGGGAGGACTTTCATGAAAGTCATCGGTGAAGATTCCTGGAAAGTCATTCACTACAGGGACCGACTATAAAACAGGATCCTCTGGCCGAAGATCCTTGACCCTCACAGTATTATAGAGATATCTCTTAGAAATCATCTTACAAGCTTTTAGACATGAAATAATTTGGCCTTTAGGGATTGAGTTTCCCCCTTTTCATTCTAAAATGTGTTCATTACGAAATTGGAATTACTACCCTTCTTTTTGAATGAATTGAAGAAAAAGAAGAATGTAACCAATCTATACCCAGTATGACATAAAAGTCCAATTTATCAAGCTCTACCTAATAAACCAATGTAATTATATTGAACAATAATATAAGACAGCCCTTATAGACTCATTTAGAAACACTTATGTCACCCACCGGGGTAAAAAACAAAAAAGGTTCAACTAAGACATAGGGGAGCACATCAAACTTCATTGTCACTAAAGGAGTTATAAAATATATAGTGGCACTGGATCTAGCAATGCATAAACATTAATTGAAAATACTTGCAACTTACATGTAACAACATTAGGAGAATCTTCTTGATCACCCTTAGATTTGGGACCATAGAATTCAGTTCTTCTTCGGAGCATCGAAATTAAGACCCCTTGCTTGTGCTTAATTACTCTGCCTTCCTTGGGGCTTGGCCATTGGACAATCCTTCACCATGTGGCCACTCTTTCCACTACCAAATCAATTACCCAACCTATTAGATATTTACCCAAGTGCCTGTTTTCGCAATTGGCACAATTGGGGCTCTCACTAGATGAACCACCAACTTTACCCCTTCAAGATTAGGGTTAGATACCTTATCCTTGTTAGCCCGTGAGACATTAGGAGCAACTTGGTTGGAGAATCTGTTCTTAAACCTTGCTTTGTCAAACTTAACCTTAGAATTACCCCCATCATAGGTCCTTTCCCTCTTGGCATCGATATTCTTCTTCTTAAGTCTAGTCTCCTCAACTGATTGAGCATGCACCATCAAACGAGAATGGTCCATGTTGTCATGAAACCTTTCCGCATGACACTCTTTCACAAGATCATCAGACAGACCTATAAAAAATTGCACATTTCACCTTTAGGATTAGACACCAAAGACGAAGCATACTTGGACAACTTGATGAATTTCAAGGAGTATTCTTGAACACTCATACCCCATTGACGAAGGTTGATGAATTCCTCAACTTTTACCTTTATTTTATCTCTTGAAAAGAACCCATGAAGAAACACCCACCTAAAGACTTCCCAACTTATGGGACTCACTCTCAAAGCCCTATTGTCCTTGCATTGAGTGTACTAAGTTTGAGCGACATGCTTGAGTTGATAAGCACTAGATCAGCCTTCTCATTTGAGCTCACCCCATATCATACAAGATCTTACGAACCTCATATAGAAAGTATTTAGGATATTCATTTACCTTAGAACCAAAGTATATTGGAGGATTCCGCCTAGTGAAATCTGCCAAACATGACATCTTGGTAATAGCACGGTGATTCACACGGGGTGCAACTTCAAGATTTGCTTGGGCCGTCATAGCCTGAGCTTGAGTAGTTATAGGTTAAGCTTTTGTAGCCATGACTTTAGTCAAGTTTAGGATAGTCTCCCTTATTTCTTCATCCGACATGACCGGAGGATTAACCGGACGTTGGCTGCCTAACGGAACTTGCTCTTAATGAGGAGCATGGTTGTTTAAGGGATGAACTATCGCATTTGCAATCTCCTCTTACAACCCTTCTTGCAGCTGTCCTTCTAGTAGTTATATACTATATCGACAAGAAAAGGAATAGAAGACAAGGGCACATAGAATTAAGACTCTTGAGACACGACTTAAGAGTACCAAAATAAAGGAGAATTTCCTAAACATCACATAGCCTCTCATTCATAAGTGTGGAGAGCTTCACAATTATTTATAAGACTCTACACAGACGTGGTTTGGTGAGACATCATTCCTAATATTACTCAATCTCATGATCTTATATTAAGTTTGTCACAACCATTGAGTACCCACTAGACTTAACCAGTTTCTTCGTCATCGAAGAGGCCTTAGGCAAGCCCTTATCATTCTTATTTTCATAGCTAGATAGACTAAAAGCGAAACAATTAAAAATCTTCATTTGAAGTTCAACTTTACTTCATATATATCGAAAAAAGAGACTAACTTGTCTCACATAGCCATATAAACATATCAGTATGAAAATTGGGACATAGTCCTGTGATCAACGATAAGTCTTATCATAAGAATTACAATATAGTCTTTCAATAAGGAAAGTGGAACTACAATTAGAATCAAGCATCACTATCCTTGGACTTGACAACTCACCAATTTGGGAATATCAATCAAAGTTTCTTCATGAAATGAGTATAATAACCTCAATGGCAAAAACCTACACTTTGAGTAGAAAATGGAAGAGATATCGGTTAGTACAAAACACATGTACTAAGTGTGCAAACATATGCACGTATAACATTTGTAAGCATGCACAAAGGGAAATTTGTTTATAAGCATGCTAAGTTCACTTTAAAAGCCTTTATGCACATTCCAAGAACATATACATGTCCACATCACCAATGACAATAAGACATATTCATATTCATGTTCAAGAGTAACATCAAAATAAAACCATAGTCAACATTTCATATTTATTGTCCACTTTATCAATACAACATAATACCTTAGTCATAAAATCAATCCAAATCTACTAGTGCAATGTTTATGTCAAGCCCCATAACACCACATAAACAAATTAACCTAACAAAGATACCGCAACCATTGTCTTTTACCTCAAACATAATCATAAGAAGTGTGGTACATACAATGTATACCAATTTAGACCAATATCATTAATATCAAGTGAAACCAGCATCATCCATATCTTTCATAACATATATACATAAAAAAACCCAGCCATGAATTCCCCTCCAGGTCCACTTCTGCAATATATGGGTAAAATCCCATACCCTTACCTACCCTAAGTAAAACCTCTTAAGTAGTGGTAGTTAGTGTTAATCTTCTTACTTCCATTAGTTCACTTTAGCATTTGGGAAATTTCACCATAACTGACGTAGAACATGCGAGCTACATGAAATTCGGTGTCAACCCCTCACACCAAAAAGAGGGCATTCTAATTGCAAGATAAGACATCACTATTCATAATAGTATCTCGGTGGATCAAATAGGTACATCCTATGTAGGTTTCATAGATAGAATTGTAGATTCCATCTCATAAGAACATCAGGGAGAGCTTTCTCTTGAAGAGAGCCCTCTCTTGCATATACTCTCGGTTGCTGAGATAAATTCTCTTTTTTATGTGTCTTTAACTCTTTCTGAAACATCAATTCATAACATAGGTCTTAGGAGTTCAACCCTCATACAACGTATACATAGCTCATTGGTTTTTGGATGAGGAAGTCTTTTCATGACAACCCAACATCAAATAATAACATTAATTCGTAACATAGTTATAAGATGTACATGGAAATTACCTTTAATCCCACACATTCGCACAACAAACATAAACTCAATATCACATGCATATCATGATCATTACATTCATAACGTTATCATTCATACTTCAATTCATAAACATTATCCAAGATAAGCCAACTATACTACAATAGAATATTCATGACCTTGAAGATCTTTCAAATGACCTCCAAGAAACACTTTCAGGACTTCATTTCTAAGTCCATGACATTTCTCCCTCAAATTAATTATCATCATCATAATACAATAGTCAATTAAAAAAGAACATAATCAATTAGATCACCTCTATTTGCTAATCAACATAATTCAAGAGTTAGGGTTAGTAGAAGAGGGACATTCACGGTTCTTTGAGGAATTAGATAAATAAAACCTATGATAAAACATCAATTCATTAATAATTAGTCATTATTAATCAATTCTAGACCAAATAAGTCATGTTTCAATGTGGCCCACGAGATTGAGTGAAATCTAGAAATTTGGTAGAACATTGAAATCAATATGAAGGAACCTCTTGGTGAAAGGAGTACCAAGAGTGAAGAGTTAGCATACCTTGTTAATCATTAATGAAAGGTGGGAAGAAAATCCTACTTCATGAACCCTACTTGAAGCTTTTACTTGATTCGTCAATACAATCCTTGGTCATAAATAGAATTTATAAAGAAGTTAGAGCTTTTAGGTTTTGGGAGTTTAAGGTAAATCACTTGTTTTAAGACTTCAATTACTTTAATATACCTAAAATAACATATTAAACCCGTCCCTTCACTCAAATGGCAAAGGGTTGAATTTACCAAACTACCCTTGGCTTGATCATTTCTTGCACAAGCTTTCAGCCACACCCACCATTAACGACTCGTCTGGGTCGTCTGTCGTCTGTGTCAGAGACTAGATGGATGGACCCAAGCCCCAAGATTCTAAGTGTGGACTCACGACCACCATCTACGGGGCGTGAGTTCTTTGACGGATCGAAAATGGTTTTATGGTTCACTTGCTATTTTTTGCGAAATTTTGAGTCAATTGTTTGGGTCCTCCTTAAAGACTATTATGGTTGTCCTTGGGAAGTCATGCCCGTAGGTTCTGACCCTAAACACAAACTAATATGTATTCTAAAATATTTTACAAGGTTTATCCCTCATAAAACTCTTCAAACCCTTTGCAAGACTTAAACTCACAGTAGATCACTTTCACTAGTCTACGGATGTTATGGTCATTCCTTGACACATATATCTTAACTTAATTACACTATTTTAGGTCTATAAACACCAGTTAAACCCTTTAAATGTGTTAAACTCCATCCAAAGATCTATCATAACTCATTGGATTTTCGAGGTGTATCACTAATCTGAGTGATCAGCTGGGAAAGACGGTTATAGTAAGCGTACATGTAAAGTAGTTTTTTAAATGTCGAGTTATTGGGTGTACTTTTCTTGTATTTCCTTAACTTCCAAACACCGTGACAAAGAATTTCTACCGATTCTTTTTCATACCGAAGGTCTTCTTTAACTAAACTTAGTCTCACTTTATGATATAATCCTCTTCCCCATCCAATCAATTGAATGCCTATAAATATTCCGACCTGATTCCTAAATGAAGTCATCACAATACTCGAGTGATAGTTATTATTATTCTATCTGCTCTTAGATAAGAACAATTCTATTCTCAATAACCACCAAAGTTGATCGTACACATAATTGCAACATGTTATCATTGACCATCACAAAAAACCCTTTATCACATATACATCATAAAATCTTAAATAAAAGATATACTCAATTAGATTTGAACCTGAATTGACAAACACATAACCATACAACTTAAACAATCATAGTTCTTACCAATATCTCAATCTCACAATCAAATTTCCCACGATTTCATGTTATAAAGATTTGGTCTTTAGACATCAAATACCCATCGTGGGATATGTTAATGCTTACAAACCCTCCAACAACAATATCAAAATGATCGACTTATTAATTATAGATTACCTCGTAATAAGAATATTATTTGACCCAATGATCCCCAAATTCAATGACGCGTAGTCGTAGATGACCACGAAGACTTGATGTATATTATGATTTTGAACAACAATAAATACACATGGTTGTTCTTCTACAAACTCTCATAAGAAAGGTGGTACATGTAAAACCGATGAAATACTTTTACAACTCCAAAACGACACTAAATATGTCCTCTAAAATAACCCAATCTCCTCAATCATCCCACTCAACCAAGAGAACATCGCAGGATCAGTGCACCTTATCCACAGTTAGAGATCCACCAACAAAAGTAAAAAATACACATAAGCATAGTTAGTGCATCACCCTCAGAACCATGTATAACATAAAATAATTGGTCACACAAAAATTTATCTAAGAACACGAAAGGTTTTCCTTTGAATGTTGATACATGCCATTTCGGTTAACTTTACTCCACATACTCTTCACATCCTTCTACTGAAGCCAACATTATTAACACTAACAACCATCATAACAACTTTGGCCATTTACATTACTCTAAGACAACACTTTTTAAATGAAACCCTTTCTTAGATACTTTAACAGTCAACATTAATCCACTTTACGACTCACCCAGTGTAAGTTCTTTCAAATACTTAAAACCTTATACAATTGATCATTCCTCACACTGCAAATTTACACCTTGACAATACATATAACCACAAATGTAAAATTCCAATGAAAAATATGAATTGTAAATTCAATTGTACAATACGATACCTTATCTATCAACATTAACATATACCGGGAATTTTGTTTATGAATTATTGGATCTTCGCTTATCATGGATCACATTTAGATGAATCTCCCAAATCCTTTGCAAACAATTCAATCGTAATAGTTACTAAACTCAAAACAAAACAATGCTCTTATCATCACACTCGGGCTAATGTCGGTACATTTCTTTTTCACTGAAATACTTTAATTTCCTTCACTTAAGTATCCTCATTGGGATTTTCTTTATCCAAAAGCTTGTCATTCCTTTATCAATCCAATCCGTTATGGATTTAGATAAATCATTTGTTTCATACTACCCTTCTTGTTCCCAACAAACAAGACTGGAGCACCATACATGGAAACACTAGGATGAATTAACCCTTTACAAAGAAGCTCTTAGATATGAATTTTAAGAACTCTGAATTTTGCCACCACAGAATAGACTCAATAGAGGGGGCATTTGACCTCAATATCCCGAATATGAGACAATAACACCAATCAATCGTGCCCCACTAGTTTCCTACCCTGCACGGAAGATACAACCTTAGAAAACATAAGGTCGTACCCCCTTCCCACTCTAACACTACCCTACCCGGATTCTTTACAGTTGCCGACATAGTATTACCATTCAGCTCGGCATAATATGTGGACATCCAAGTAATGCCTATGATTATATCAAGTCAGTCATCTCCAGCATAACCCAATCAACCCAAGTCTGAAAATTCATAACCACAAAAGGACAAAAACGATATACACGAGTGACGATGACTAACTTTTCAACTGTGTTTGAAATATGGATTAGGGAAAAAAGTATATCAGAAACCGCATCAAATCTCATGGAAATTGAAGTGACACCTATGAATTAGAAGAACCCATATCACACTAAGCAATAGTCATCCGAGCACAAACAAGAGTAGCACTACTGACAAATGCATCATATCTCAAACATGGTTTTTCCTAGGAAAGCATATAACGGGGCGTTCCCATCTTTACAAGCAACCGCCTCGCCTGGATGCACTACTCTTCTACTTGCATTATCATTTTCCCGTCCTTTAAGGGCTTGGTGATTTTTCCTCATATCCCTAAGTCCTCTATAAGTTTAACACACTTTATAACATATTTTCGATTGTTGAACACTAAATTTGATCATAGGGGTTAGTTTGGGTACAATTTGGGGTCCATAATTGTGATTAGGGGAAAACTTACGAGATAGGGTTGGAAATCTGTCTCGACCTATCTCGCTCTGGCGAGAGAAATTCCACACTAGCTGTCTCGCCATGGTGGGAAAATCCCTCCAAAAGGCCCTGACGTAAACAGAACCCCTGCCAACAATGTCGTGGTTCCTCTGACATTAAAGAAAATCCCTTTAGCTAAGAGAATCATTATTTAACCTTGGGTTAATCCAACGAAGTACACATATTAGAATCATTATACATCTTTTCAACATTACCACACATATATCCCTCTGATAACCCTAAAATCTCAAAAATTATCAATTTGTAGCAATGTTGTCCATATTTCTCTCTTACTAACCACATCATAGTTTATCTAGACCCTTATACCTAATCTCGTTATGACTTTATTTTCAAAACATGTTTCACGACAATCAAGAACTTAAAACTTGTAAAATGTTATTCCATTGTTGAATTATATGACCTAAATGGACCCTAAGGCCAAATACAAATCGGAACCTTCCGAATTCCAATTAATTTGCTTGTGTCCCTTCAACTAGGATTACAAAAACTAGTTCATTCTTTGAGATACCAATTGGAATTGGGAGATATCAATTGGACGCAACTCATTCCACAAGCAACAATAATATCTAGCGAGTCCCACAAAACATCAAATTTTCAATCATAGAACTACGCTGAACCCAATTCTTTCATATCTAGAGACCCACTTAAGACGTAACCGGCGCCGTCTTTCCCATCAAGGACTAAGACTAGTCTCTTAGCTTACATCATAACATTCATAGGTTAAAAATGCGAAAAAATTTAAAAGTTTTCATTTTCTTCTACATTGATGTTTACATAGACCTCTCTCTTACACAATATATATATATATATATATATATATATATATATATATATATACCTTG
>NC_028644.1:14044001-14125133 GCF_001406875.1 Solanum pennellii | reverse complement strand
TATATATATACATATATATATATATATATATATAAAAGGAGTTTACTTAGACTCGTCGCAATAGGAAGCACTACATTGTCTTCTACTTTAATTTCACCTACAAAGTATAGGAACACAGTCTCATAGGAAGTCTATAATACGTCTCATATTAGAAGCATCTAAAAGGAATACAAAAAACTAGGCTTTACCCATACTTCATTGCAACAAAAAGCCTCGTACAGGCTTATATAACAATTGTCTCCAAATAAAAAGGGAAGAACTGTAAGTCTTATAACTAGAAAAAAAACATTAATAGCATTATAGTGGCATTGTCCTCGGACGGTGAGGACCTACCGAACACTTGGGGAATATTGAAGTCTTCAAAGCCCTTATATAAGCTCAAGGGCCAGACCCTACATTTTGTAGTAAACATAACACATGGTTAGTACAAACTTTTACTAAGTACGAGTATATGCACATAAAACAATTAACATAATTCTAAAGATGACATTGGTTCAAAATATGCTAACTTACTTTGAAACTCCTTATGCACATCCAAAAACCCATATACACAAATTAACACATAACTCTTAAGTCAAACCCATATACAACACAAGACTAATATCATCAAGTATAGTCAAGTAAAAATATATAAGTGTTTATAATACATAACAAAATCAACACCCTTACCCATAATCCATCATTTAGCCTACAAGTGCAATGACAATGTAAAGCCCCATAACCCTACTTAATCAAGTAAACCAAATAAAGGATAATTAGCAAAACCTAACTTTACATAACATAGGATCAAGAGTAATCCTTATCATACTTTAGATATAAAGGACAACAACATGTTCATAAGTGAAACAAACACCATATAGAATCAATAACATTTCAAATCAACATATACATAATAATCACTTTATAATATCAAAAAAACATAAGAACAACCTCCTAAGGCTTCGCTCAAGGAAAACTAGTGCAAGGCATAGGTAGAGTGTCATACCCCTCGCTGAGATAAGTCAACCTCTTATGTCACCCTAGTTAGTGTTTACTTCTTTAGTCTATTAAACTTTAAGTAACACTTGCTTAACTCACTTAGACACAAGAGCTATATGTGGAATCCGGTGTTGTGTAGCCTTACACCGATGGAAGGGAGTCTATCGGCCAAAGTAGAAACAAATATGGAAATAGCATCTAGGTAGATCCACTAGCTAGTATTCCTATGGTGGCAACATAGTTTATGGTCTTGGGGGCTGTCATGGAAACACTACTCTATTACCTTTTTGGACTATGAGGTTATCCAGCCTATGAGAACAATGGTGAACCATACATTTCCTCCTTTGGAAGGCATCGCCCCTCACCGACAAATTCACTCGGTGCTAAGCTAGATTCCGTTTTGAATAATCATAGCTTAATTTAGGTCAAAGAGTGTATCCCTAGTATAATAATCATCATAGATCAATAGGAATTGTACGAGTATTCTCCTTTCATTACAATTCACACACGTGAGGTTAGCACATTCACATTCACATTATAATAAGGCACATAGGTATATCGTCACCATCCTTATATCATTATATCTTAGCAAAAAACTCACAAGTCATAATTCAAGACATTCGAATTCAACATCATACCAACCCTAAGCAATCTTATCATAAGGTATAATTCCATACAACTTAATCACTAGAAACAAGTAATCATAATTGAAGTAAAGGATTGAGATAACAAGACTTACCCCAATCTCCTTCATAAGCCATCAACAAGGTTTTCCAATTAACAATCCTATTCAACCCAATAATGGGTGTAAGATCGTCAGACAATAGTAATTAACATAATAATAAAATCAATTGCATCATCATTATCCAACTAGCTTCAATTCACAACCTAAGGTTAGGGCGAAAAGGGTTCATCATGAATTTTTCAAGAAATAGATCCACTCTCTATTATATATTACCCTAGGCAGTCAATGAACAAATTAAAAGAGGTGAAACAAGTCTATCAATAAATGGACTGATCAATTTCCATCAATTCATAAGCAAGATCCAAGATTTGGGGAATTTGGGGAAAGGGACAATATCTACATGAAATCGCATCAATTAACATCAATTAAACAAAAATCACTACTCAATCAGTCATAAGTAATCACAAATGATCAAGATAAATAATCAATTTAAAGTTTAGAAGAGAAATCATTGGAATAGAAAAACCCTTTGAATTGGGTGTTTTAGAAATCAACTTTGAGAGGACCTCTTGTGGAAAGGAATCCCAACAGTGAAGAAATCATACCTAAATGAATATTAATCCACTAAATTTAATTTAAATCCTAGAGAAATTGGTCTTTTTCTTAAAGCTTTCTTCTTCCTTCAATAGAGATTTGAATAGAGCGAATGTAGAGTGAGGTCCGAGCTTTTGGTTTTTGATTTTGCAGATTTGATTCGACTGATTAAAATGCGAGGAAAACTGATTTATAATTAACATATAGACCTTCCATGAAATACCCAAAATACCCCTCACTTAAATTGACCCTTTAATGAAGTCAAACTAGAATTCAAATTTTTAGATTTTCATCAGGGAATAAGTCCGCGACGGGGAGCTGCTCCTGCATGATTTACTAAATTATTTTTCGAGACAGTATAGTCCGCGACCTTCCAACAAGGTAGACTTTAAATTTGACCGCGGTCCATCAAAGTTTGCGAAGCGGACATGTTTCTTCTATCTGTAATTTTGATGCTGCCTTGGCAGCTTGCCAAGCCGAGTTTTGGTTCTTTCGTGGACCCCTAGGGCGACCGTTGGGGGGTTGAACCTTGAAGTTCCTATATACTATGTTTTACCTGTTTAAAGTCATTTATCAAATACTACACATCATACAACACCTCTAGACCTTCCCAAAGCCTAAGGATGTTTAACTAGTTAAATTAGACTACCTTATGGATGTCATGGAAGTTTCTTGATGTCTTGAGTCCAAAACTTCCTAAATGGTTTATCAACATTATTTTAGGCCTTATGAAAGTGTTAATAACCTAATATGAACATGTGAGGCTCTAGTTAAGGTCATAGACTTTCGGAGTGATACATTATCCCCCCCTCGAGAACATACGTCCCTAGATGCCTACAAAAACTTATGGGAGGAAGAGATAGAGTCAAGACTAGCAGCCCAACCAGCCTGTATATAATGTGACACAACTCATAGGAGTACATAATAACTTCATTCAACACATATTAACAACATTACTCATATCAACTCAAGTAACCACACATAAAAGATCAAGATTTCTAAATGTATTATGAGGAACTACCTTCTCAACATAAAGATGAGGTCAAAATGACATTAAATATTTACCATGCGATTCTTCTCTAGACAACATCAAAAAACAAAAAATCTCATGAAACAAAAAAATTTATTTCACATAAGCCAAAACATTCCAATTACACAAATGAGTGCAAATCAAGCAAAAGAGCATTTTTTTTATATGAAACTTCCTTTTAGCAAAACCTTTTTTATGAATATGCACATCTTTGCAAAAAAATCCATATTCAATTTATTCATTATTTCACATTATTAGAGACAACTTACTTTAATTAGCAAATAGATGAGGATAACGAGACTTCATATCGGCCTCGGCCTCCCATGTTGCTCCCTCAACTAGGTGGTTTCTCCATAATACTTTTACGGAAACAAATCTCGTTGTTCCTCAACTTCTCCACATGAAAATAAAGGATTTACATCGGAACCTCATAATAGGAGAGGTTCTCTCTCACACCACGACCTTCAGTAGGAATAACGAAATCGAGGTTACCAATGCACTTCTTAAGAATGCATACATGAAAAATCGGATGAACCGAAGATAGTTCACTATTGAGTTTCAACTCACATTCAACCTTGTCAAACCATTGGAAAAATTCATAAGGACCCACATACAAGGACTTTACTTCTTATTCTTGCCAAATGTAACTACCCCTTTCATGGGCAAAATTTTCAAATACACCTTATCACCTTCTTCAAATTCAAGGTCTCTTCTCCTATGATCAACATAAGACTTTTGCCGACTATAGGTTGTTTGCAAAACTCTTCCTTATGATATGAACTCTCTCTAATGTCTTATAAATCAATTTGGGACCAAGAAGTGAACACTCACAAACCTCAAAACATCCAATAGGAGATCTACACCTCCTACCATACAAAGATTCAAAAGGAGCCATAGATATGGGTGAATGGAAATTATTATTATATGAGAACTCAACCAAAGAAAAGTGGTCATACCAACTTCCCTTGAAGTCAATGATACAAGCTCTAAGCATATCTTTAAGATTTTTACTGGTACGTTCCTCTTGACCATCCGTTTGAGGATTTAAAGCAGTGGGTAAGATCACATGAGTACCCAAACCTCTATGAAATGACCTCCAAAACCTAGATGTAAATTGAGTATCTCTATTCGATGTGATGAACAAAAGAACCCCATGAAGACTCACTGCCTTGTCAATATATATTTTTGCATAATGTTCCACCAAATAAGTGGACTTATTGGGAAAGAAATGAGCAAACTTCGTCAATCTATCGACGACCACCCACTTAGAATCATATTGTCTTCTAGTCCGAGGAAACCCAACTACAAAACCTATGTTAACATCTTCCCACATCCAAGTAGAAACTTGGATTTCTTGTAGTAGACCACCCGGATTTTAGTGCTCGGCTTTCACTTGTTGGCAATTTGGACACTTTGCAACAAATCCCGAAATGTCCCTTTTTAACACATCCCACAAAGACACTTCTCTATGATAATGGTACATCGTAGTAGATAGGAATGAATAGAGTAATGAGCTCCATGACATTCCTCAAGAATCCGATTTATCAAATCATCAACATTGGGCACGCATAATCTTCCTTGGTACCTAAGAACACTATCCCCTTTGGGAAGAATGACCCATTCATCTTTTCAAGGACCGATTCGTTCAAATCCATCAATAATGGAAAAAGGTGTTACTTAGACATCACCTCAAAAACCAAAGATGACTTCAAGTAAAAATGTACCACAATACTACCATTGGGAAATTCTTCCACTCTAACACCCAAACGAGACAACCTATGAACATCTTTCACTAGGTTTCTCTTGGATTCTTCCATATGAGACACACTTCCCATGGAAAAAGTACTTAGAGAATCCACTACCACATTAACCTTTGGGGGGTGATAGAGAACACTCATTTCGTAGTCTTTCAACGACTATAACTATCTCCTTTGCTAGAGATTCTACTCCTTTTGAGTAAATACGTATTGAAGACTTTTGCAGTCTGTATACACATCAACATGAACCCCATACAGATAGTGCCTCCATATATTAAAGGCAAATACCATGGCCGCTAACTCAAGGTCATTAGTCGGATAATTCTTCTCATTAATCTTGAGTTTCCTAGAAGCACAGGTGATACTTTGCCATGATACATAAGAACACACCCCAACCCAATTTCAGATGCATCACAATATACCACAAAGCCCATTGTACCCTCCGTTAAAGTCAACAGGGGAGCGGATGTAAGCCTATCCTTCAACACATGGAAGCTTCTCTCACATGCTTCCGACCACTCAAACGCATTCTTTTGAGTCAAGGTTGTCAAAGTGGAAACAATGGATGCAAACCCGTCGATAAAACATCTATAACAACTTGCTTGGACAAAGAAATTCCTAATATCTGTAGGAGCCAAAAGTCCAAGCCAATTTTCACTGCTTCGGTCTTCCTTGGATCAATCTCTAGACCTTCACTAGAGATAATATGACAAAGAAACACTACTGAACTCAACCAAAACTCGCATTTTCTATATTTTCCAAAGAGTTGATGCTCCTTAAGAATTTGCAAAATCAAACCTCGAATTCCTCATATGATCACCCTCACTCTTAGAATACAACAAAATATCATCAATAAAAACAATCACAAATTCATCAAGATAGTTTTGAAACACCCTATTCATGAGATCCACAAACGATGTCAGGCATTAGACAATCCAAACAACATGACTAGGAACTCATAATGACCATATCTAGTACAAAAAGTTGTTTTTGGATTATCTTCACCTCTCACCCTAAGTTGGTGATCGCGATCTCAAGTGTATCTTTGAAAAGTAGCTTGCACCTTGTAGTTGATCAAATAAATCATCAATCTGAGGGAGAGGATACTTGTGCTTGATTTTGATATTGTAGAGTTGATGGTAATTTATAAACATCCTGAGTGACCCATCCTTTTTTTCACAAACCTTACCGGAGCACCCATTGAGAAATACTAAGCCGAATGAAACCCTTGTCTTGTAAATCTTTGAGTTGTGCCTTCCACTCTTTTAATTAATCCGGAGCCTCCGATAAGGATGAATTGAAATGGTATTTTTATCTTGTAATAAGTCGATACCAAAATAAACTTCCCATTCGAGAGGAACACCAGGAAGATCATTAGTGAAGACCTCCGGAAATTCCCTCACTATGGGGACCAACCCTATGGGAGGAACTTCGGAGTCTAAATCTTTGAATCTTACTATATTAAAACCCTTTAGATATCATCTTACAAGCCTTTAGACAAGAAATGATACGACCTCGAGGAATAAAATTTTCCCTCTTCCATTCTAAGACAGATTCATTAGGAAAGTTAAACTTCACCACCCTTGTCTACAATCTACGGATGCGAATCAAGAATGAGACAAATCAATTCATAAAATGACATCAAAATCAACCATATCAATTTCTACTAATTCAATATAAGTAACTTATAGGGCAAAATTATAGGACAATTTCTATATACACTCTTATCAACAACCAACTCACCCACCAGGGTAGACACCATAAACGGTTCATTCAAGTTATCGGGCAAAACTTCAATTTTTTTAGCTACTAAAGGATTAAGGAATTACAAGGAACCACCAGGTTAAAGTAGAGAATATGCATCAATAGAAAAAGCATTCAACATAACATTCACCAAATCGGGCGAAGTCTCTTCCTCACCCCTAGAGTAGAGAGCATAAAAACGATTCTTCTTTGGAGGAGCCACATTTGAGTCACATGCTTGATCTTCCCAACTTCCTTTGTTTTGAACCTTCATGTTTGGGCAATCATTAAACTTGTTGAATATCTTACAACAACTAAAGAGAATGTCCTTCCCAATGAGGCAATCACCATAATGTTTTTTGCTAGCCTTTCCACAAGTTGGATTTTTGTTTGGTGAACTAGTACCCCTTCCCTTTTTAGGCTTAAGGTTAGACCCCCTATCATCACGATCCTTAGGAAACTTTGAAGGAACATAATTAGAGAACCTTTTTTTGAACCTAGGCTTTTCATTGATATGAAGCCTACCATTTGAAGAGCCAACATCAAATGACATTGCCCTATTGGCATCTCTTCTCTTCCTATAAACCCTTGTCTCCTTCACATGTTGAGCATGAACCATGATACGAGAAATATTCTTATTATCATGTAGCATAGGCATACGACATTATTCTTTCAATTCATCGGACACTCCCGCCACAAAGCGGCTAATATCATCAATTGGGTCGAAAACAAAGGAAGGATCATTATTGGAAAACTACAGAAATTTCAAAGAGTAGTCAAGAAAACTCATACCTTCTTGACGAATGTTGATGAATTCTTCCACCTAAGATTCCCTCTTTTTCCTAAGAAAAAAACCAATCAAGAAAAGCATTCTTGAAAGTCTCCAATGTCATTGGACCATCTCTCAAAGAATTATTGTCTCTTCATTGGACGTACCAAGTTTGGGCCACGTCCTTGAGTTAGTAGGTGGCTAACTCGGCCTTTTAACAAGTAGTGAACCCCATAACAAATAGGATGTTGTAGACTTTATCAATGAAATATTGGCGGTATTCCTCCACTTTGGACCAACAGAAAGTAGGGGCATTCATCCTTGTGAAATCTGTCAAATAAGAGGCTATGGTGCTAATATGTTTTTTTCCTTGGGGTACAACCACCATATTAGTTTGGGCCGTCATAGCTTGAGCTAGATGTCACGACTGGAATCTAGACCCCAGACGAGATCGGCATCGTTGACCTCTTAGAGGTCGCAAACAAGCCTACTTACGTCATACTTGCTTTACATAGGTTAATTTTAGCGGAAAATTTGAATTTTTTTTCTTTAAAAATGCTTGCTAAACATTATAAAACTTTTATAATTGTTCACCATTAACAATCTAATATTAAATAAATAAACAACTGAAAGAATTAGTTCATTAGGCCTTGATTGTATAATTGCCAAAATGGCCCAATACAAAGTCTAATCAAAACAGTAAAGAAACGCTAGTGGAACATGCTCCACTAACTCAATTCTAACTACGCTAGAATAGAAAATACTAGCATCCTCGAAAGCATGAGGACCTATCAAAATCCGGATGAATGCTGACATCCGGATAGATGCGACAAAGATCCTGCAACTCTATCGACCACATGTGCTTGCACCTAAAATAGTATAGATGTATAGGGTTAGTAAACACTTGTACTAAGTATGGGTGTATGCAAGCACACACCACGAGCATGCATGAGAAAAAAATAGCTCTTTCATAACTACATGATTTTTTGAAGTCAAGTCAGTAGACTTCCCAAATCGATATTAGGAAAGTTAGTGAACTTTCCAAATTGGATTAGGAAGGTCTTGCCATGAGAGTAACATGCATCATCATGAGTATCATATTGCACACCGCACGTAACATCTTCATATAGTACATACCATTGCACATAACATATAACACATAGCTTCTTTCATATCATTCATTCATATGACATGAGACCTTGGAAGTCATGGACTTGACATTAAGACTTTCCAACATGAGGTCCCAACGTATGGAACCTCAACTAGGGAGTCTTCATTAGCAAACACAGAGTCTGCTTCATTCATTCATATGTACTTCATTTCATTTCATTTCATTCATAGGATAATCATTCATTTCTTTATGTGATTCATTTGAGGCTGGCCTCATTCATTCATTGGGAACTTTAACTTTAACCGACATAGATCATGTGAGCATCATGAAATCCAGTGTATATGGTTCTCTTAACTTTAACCGGCCAAAGTAACCCAATAAACATGCTATCGTACATGGGAAATTTAACCCCGCCAGTGCACTTTATTGGCAGTATAGGTTCAAAGACTAAGAAATGTATGGAGACCCATACCCGGCAAGCCGGACAATCTCATCTCATGAGAGTTACGTGAACCTTTGCCCTTCCCAAAAGAAGACATCACCACTCATAGCAAGCCTATCGGTACTCAGTATAAAGTTCCATTATGTTCAACTCATACGTCTTGGAAATTGACTTCTAGTGTGAGGACAGTATAGATCATTAGATCATATCTCATCTCATCATTAATATTAAGTGTGTTAAGCTCAATACATTCATTAGAGTGTTCATAGAGACTGGTCTCTTCATTATCTTTCACTCTCCTTGATGAGTTCGTATTGATAACATTTATTTAGGATCACTTGAGATTGCTCTCATCATATTCATTAGCCTCATGTCATGCTTTCACAACATTCTTCATTATTAGCACCTTTTCTTTTCATAGTTACTCACTTCTTATTACTTGAATGCTTATTTCATCATTTCATAGTTTATCTCATCATATGCCAATGAACTTGGACACTTAGTGTTTCTTACACTCATACTCAACCCACCTAGGGTTCATCGTTTCATTATATACATCTTAGGTTCACTTATTTTTGAACGTATTTAGACTTATGTTTCTATACATACAAGCCATGGGGCTTCATTCGTAGTTTGCTAAGTGATTATTACTTTCCTAAGATTATGTAGTACAAGACTTATTTACCTTGTATATATGCCAAGATCTTAATTTTTTTATCTAAATAGATGGCATTATTTTTAGATATTTTGCTTACGTATGACTTATACATCAATACGGAAATTTGGGCAAGGGAAACCAAATTTTGGTTCACTTGGACATCATTTATATTTTTCATTAATTTTATTTATAATATTCATAACCTTAGACTCTAAATTAAATCTCAATATGTACATTGAAGGATTAATTTTCTATTTTAATTTCACTCTTAGATAACCGAATGGCTGGGGGTTCGAGCCCCCACAACCCATTTGGTTTTTAGTGTTAAATTCGATACAATATGGAGGTTGTGGGTTCCAACCCCCACAGCCCTCCCCCTATTTATTTTTTATAAAATTTCGCTGAGGAGGCTGTGAGGTGGTGGGTTTGAACCCCCACAGTCTCTCTATCTTTATTTATTTAAATGGGCGAGTGGCAGTGAGGTTGCGGGATCGAATCCCCACAACCTCACTTTAATTCCTTGTTATTTCGCATCTCGCTTCAGCGCTGAGGTCAGGGGTTTGATCCCCACGCCTCGCATTTTCTTTTTTCATTATTTCCTCTCCCTTCGTGCGTACTGGGAGGTCGTGGGTTTGAATCCCACGCCTCCCATTTACTTGTTTGCTCAATTTTTCTCCTTCTTTTCCCCATAGGCCGCGAGTAAGATCCCCCCTCCCCAGCCCTATTTCCCTTATTTTTTCGCGAAAACAGGAGCTAGGAAGGAATCCCCCCAGCCCCCATTTTTCCTTTTTCTTTGCCTCACGAAACCAGTAGCTAAGGGGTTCGATTCCCTTAGCTCCTTAACGTTTTTCTCTTATTTTTCAGCCTTCTCAACATGTGAGGTCTAGGATTCAATTCCCATTGACCTCACTTATTTCCCTTTTTAAAAACCCAGAATTTAACCTTATGGGAGAGTATGCAATCTTGAAGTTTTTAAATTATCATTCTTCACTCATTTTTAGTCACCTCTTTCATGTATTTACTTAGCTAAAAGAGTATTATTCAACCCAACATTTTACATTATAATGAACACCACATTGCACACACATTACACACATAAAATACACCAAAAACACATGAATATTCGACCCAAAAACATTGGCTGAAGCCACTTCCCACGATGCACACAACAACAACTTTTGGTTACACTTCGAATATCATTTTCGGAATTTCCCTCACATAAAACATGTTCACAGTTAATATAAGTACGTGAATCATGCCTAAGTCTAGAAGCACAACATACCCATCCTATGAATTTGTTTTGGAGGTAAGGACAAGGACATAAAAAGGGAAACAACGTTAGTTTTCAATAGCTTGAGAAACATTTGAAGGAAAGTACTCTTGGAGAATGAATTCTAGGAGAGAAACCCATACCTTTTGATGTTGTTAAAGTGTGAAGCTGCTGCCCGGAAACTCTTCCAAACCACGCCCAATTCACTTCAACGTACACCCCACTCGACGAACCTCTCTTAGCCTTGTCGTTTTGATTAGCTTGTCTTTTACTTAAAAATTCTTGTGATTTCTTCAAGTGTGAAGAACTCTTGATGTAATTTTTGAATTTTGTTGTATATGGCAGACTAACGTGAGAGAGAGACATTGAGAACATGAGAGAGAGTTGAGAAACGTGAGGGAGAGAGAGTTATTAGGATTAGGAGACTAAATTCAACACTAAGTCAAAATACGATTTAATTAACTTAGTAAAAATCTGGTTTATTTTAATTCATACGTGAAAGGACCATTTTACTTTTAATGAATAGATTTTAATTAGTGATTAAATCATCAACTCGTTGCTCCTAGCCGGGGCTCCAACCCGAGTGGCAACCCATTTGTGAAATGAATCAGTCTGGGTCGCCCCAAATTTGAAAACCTCTTTTAATTTTTTTAATTAATTAAATTATTAATTCCTCAGGGTAATTACAATATTACTCTTGACCTGAAATGACCATTTTACCCCTAGACACTCAAAACATAAAATTTCTTATTTTAGGTCTGGTAAAGACTCTTTCGATTAAATCTTCGTTTTCGTGAGCCTTACTTGGTTGGTTCCAACCTTTCCAAGCCCAACTAACTCCCCAAGTTAGTTGACTTGATCGTAGTGAGGGTTCTAAGGTGTGGTTCTACGCGTATCAATACGTGTGAACCTTGTTTTAATCGCAAGCATTCTTGACACCGTAAGTCTTGATCCTATTCATTTTTAGTGTTGTTACATTATCCCCCCCCTTAGAAACATTCGTCCGCGAATGACACTACCACTTCACATCGTAATGCCAGTTAGGTCATAATAAAATCACCATACTCAGTCAATCAATAGCAACAAAATACGGAGAGATAAGGAAACATAAGCATAAGAGTAGGAAGTCCAACCTCAAGAGATGAAAAGATGAGGGTAGCGGGATGTCTTGTCGGCCTCAGCCTCCCACGTAGCACCCTCAACAAGATGATTTATCCACAATACCTTCACTGTGAAAATCTCCTTGTTCCTCAGTCGCTTGACCTTTGTCTAAGATCTCAACAGGTAGATCCTCATAAGACAAGTCATCACCAAGCCCCAAACCTTCAACAGGTAGGATTGATGCTGGATAACCTAGGCACTTTTTCAACATAGAGACATGAAAGAGTGAATGAACAGAAGATAGCTCCGCAGGCAATGCTAACTCATAGGACAACTTACCCACACATTGTAGAATCTCATATGGCCCAACAAACCTTGGACTCAGCTTCTCTTTTTTACCAAGTCTCATCAACCCTTTCATAGAAGAGATGTTCATGTAAATCTGGTCACAAAAATCAAACTCTAAGGGTCGTTTTCTATAATCTGCATATGACTTCTGCCGACTGTAAGCAATAGTCAACCCATCCCAAATCACTTTAACCTTTTTTAAGGCCTCATGAATGATCTCCGTACCAAAAATGGATGACTCTCCAACCTCGAACCACCCAACTAGAGATCTACACCTCCTACCATACAGTGCCTCAAACAGTGTCATCCCAATGCTGGAGTGATAGTTATTATTATACAAAAACTCTATCAAAGGCAGATGGTCATCCCAGTTACCTCTGAAGTTGATCACACACGCTCACAACATGTCCTCCAATGTCTGAATGGTGCGCTCTGGCTGCCCATCTTTCTAAGAATGAAATGTAGCGCTAAGCTTCACATGCGTGCCCAAGCTCTTCTGGAAAGATCTCCAGAAATGAGAAGTAAATTGAGCTCATCTATTTGAAAGAATAGACAAGGGAATCCCATGCCATCTCACAATGTCATCGATATAAAGTCTCTCATTATCCTCGCCTCTGTGGCTAGATATCACAATGATAAAGTGAGCAGACTTAGTCAATTTATCCACAATAACCATATGGAGTCATGCTGCCTCCTAGTTCTAGGAAGACCAACCACAAAGTCCATTTAATGGCCTGGCCTTTCATTTTCACGTGGGAACCACAATAATCTGAATCAGACCACCAGGCTTAAGATGCTCTGCCTTGACTTGCTGACAATTAAGACACTTAGCCACTTATCTTGCAATGTCTTTTTTCATGCCATCCCACCAATAGATCTGCTTAAGATAATGATACATCTTGGTGGAACCTTGATGTATGGAATATCTAGAACTATGGTTCTCTGCAATAATCCTAGTCCGCAAATCATCCACATCTGGTACACAAAACTTGTCCTGATACCTAAGTATGCCAGCACCTCCCAAAGCGAAACACTCATTCATTTTCATCAACATTGTGTCCTTTAGCTCCATCAATATAGGATCTAGATGGTGACCCTGCTTGACTTCAACTACCAAGAATGATTCAGAACTAGGATGAACTGAAACATCCCCACTAGTGGAGTAAACTAACCGCACACCCAATTTGGCCAGTCTGTGTCCATCTTTCACCAGCTCCTTCTTCTCATCCTCAATGTGGGTTGTACTTCCCATGCTCATCCTGCTCAAAGCATCAACTACAAAATTAGCGTTACCTGGATGGTAGTGCACATTCATATCATAATCCTTTAACAGTTCCAACCATCTCCACTGACGTAGATTCAATTCTCTCTGTGCGAACAAGTATTGCAGACTCTTATGGTCTATGAACACATCCACATGCACTCCATAAAGATAATGCCTCCACATTTTGAGTGCATATACCACAGCTGCCAATTCCAAGTCATGAGTGGGATAATTCTTCTCAAGAACTTTGAGCTGTCTGAAAGCATAGGCTATTACCTTACCAGCCTGCATAAGAAAAAAAAACCAAGCCAACCCTAGATGCATCACTATAAAACGTGTAGTTTTCACCACACTTAGGTAGCGTAAGCACCGGGGCTGAAGTGAGTCTGTCCTTGCGATCCTCGAAACTCTTCTCACAAGTCTCCGTCCATTCAAACTTGGCTTTCTTCTTCGTCAAAGTTGTCAGTGGGGCTGCAATGGAAGATAAGCCCTCCACAAACCTACGGTAGTAACCAGCCAGTCGCAGAGTGCTACGGATGTCGGTGGGAGTAAGGGGCTTTGGCCCGTTCTTAATAGCCTCAGTCTTCCTGGGGTCCACCTCTAAACCTTCATCGGGCACAACATGGCCCAGGATGGTCACTGATCTCAGCTAGAATTCAGATTTTCTGAATTTGGCATGCAACAGATGCTAACTAAGTACCTGCAAGGTTAGTCTCAAATGATTTTCATGATCTTCCTTGGTCTTAGAGTAGATGAGAATGTCATCAATGAATACTATGACAAAAGAGTCAAGGTATTCACGGAAGACTCTATTCATGAGATCAATAAATGCAGCAGGTGCATTCGTGAGACCAAATGACATAACCAAGAACTCCTAATGACCATAACAGGAACGAAAGGCTATCTTTGGGACATCTCCCTCCTTAACCCTAAGCTGATGATACCGTGAATGAATATCAATCTTAGAGAAGAAACTAGACCCTTGAAGTTGATCGAACAAATCATCTATTCTGCGGAGTGGATACTTATTCTTTATAGTGACTTTTTTGAGCTGCAGATAATCGATACACATTATAAGGGTCCCACCTTTCTTCTTTACAAACAACACTGGATCGCCCCAAGGGGATCTGCTCGGCTGAATGAAACCCTTATCGGTGAGATCTTTTAACTGCAACTTCAACTCTTTGACTTTTGTTGGAACCATTCGGTAAGGAGGAATTGAGATTGGTTTAGTATCGTGTTCTAAGTCGATACCAAATTCGATCTCTCGAAGGGGAGGGACTCTAGGAAAATCTTTAGGAAACACATCTAGGAACTCATTCACTACAGGCACTGATTCTATGGAAGGAATGTCATGATCTAAATCATTAACACTCACAAGATGACATAGTAACCCCTTGAACATCATTTTATTGGCGTAAAGATTTGAAATCATGGGATTAGGACGACTCAAATTTTACCCCTCCCAGACTAATTATTCTTCATTAGAGAAGTTAAATCTCACCACTCTACTACGACAGTCCAAGCAAGCATAACAACTGTGAATCCATCCCATGCCAAGAATAATATCAAAATCATGCATGGGTAACTCAATCAAGTTTGCACACATGGTATTATCACTTACAACGACTGGACAATGCTTGTATACCCTATAAGTCCTTACATTTTCTCCTAAAGGATTACTAAGCACTATAGGATCATGAACAACTTCAGGTAATACTTCAAAAGTAAGGGCAAGCAGAGGAGTCACAAAAGAAAGAGTAGACCGTGGATCAATTAAAGCATAAATAGAAGTTTAGTATACTTGCAACATACATGTGACCATATCAGCGGACTTCTTCTACTCCTCCCTACCCTTCATGGCATAGAATATGTTCCTTTGGGGAGGCTCGGCGGTTGCTGCACCCTGAGGGTTAGGACTAGGCTGAGCATTACCTCCGGCCTGACCTCTATTCTGTGGACAGTCTCCGACCATGTGTCCACTCTTACCAAAACCTAAGAAGGCATTTGTTCCTTGTAGCACTCTCCACTATGAGCTCGGCCACACTTAGCACAATTCTTCTTAGGACACTGCATCTCACCTCCATTGACCTTCTTTGGCTCAGGTCTTCCTCCTTTAGGTGTAGTACCCATTTGAGGATTTGAATTCCAAGAACTCTGATGGCCCCTTTTTGAACTTTGGCTGTTCTGGACGCCAAAATTTTTTTTGTGGCCTCCATGACAGGGACCTGCGAAATATTGAGACCTAGGCCACCTAAAATCATGAATTCCTCTCTTTCTGTGGCGGTCCTCTACCTGTTGTACATGTACCATCAACCTGGAAAGGTCCATATTATCATAGATCATCGCAAATGTTCTCTCCTTTTCCGGATCTCCATTGATTCATGTGAGGAACGTGCTCATCTCATACCAGGTGTTAGAAAATAGGGAAGTAGCATACCTGGATGATTTCAACAAAGATCAGTATTCTCCTCGTTCTTGCTATTCAATACTATGGGAAAGTAACATACCTTGATAGGTTAATAAACTTCGGGGAATACTCCCTGACTATCATAGAGCCTTGCTTCAGTTTAATGAACTCCTAAACCTTGGCCTCCCTCATCTATCTGGGGAAGAATCTCTCCAGAAATGTTGTCTTGAATAGCCCTCATGTGAGTGGCACTCCACCTAAGACACGACTATCTTGCCACAGCTTGCACCAAGTATCTGCAACATCCTTTAGATGATAGGAAGCCAACTCAGCCTTCTCAATATCAGTGGCCTTTATGGACATCAGGATCTTATGCACCTCATGTACAAACTCTTGAAGATCCTTCGATGTCTTAGCCCCTGTGAATATGGGAGGGTTCATCCTCGTGAAATCTCATAGTCTGTCAGCCATGCTGCGAACCGGTGGGTTCTCCCTCTGAACATCCTGCCGGTTGAATTGGGCATCCATACCCTAAGAATGCATCGTGATGTCCTGTGCCATCTGGGCCAAAGATGCCCTCACCTCAGCATTGGTCAACCCTACTAGGTTAACCGGCATGGCCACTCCTTGAGCTGGGGCCTGGGTTGGAATTTGAATGCCCCAAGAAGTTGCCCCCCTCCTCCTCTGAACAATAGCCCTCCTAGGGTTCATTCTCTGAAAAACAATAGGGTTTGATGTTATTCACGCTCATAACACCAAGAACTCATACATTAGGAAAAGCACAATAAGATTAGAAGAAGGGAAATTTTCCTACGCATCATGCTGTCTCTAATCAAGGATAGTGGTGCACTTCACTACCATGACTTAGAAACTACTCAATGTGCTTGATGTGAATTTATTATTCTCATTATTTAACCTTTCTCTGATACCAACTTTGTCATGACCGGAATCTAGACCCCAGACGAGACCGGCGTCGTTGACCACTCGGAGGTCGCAAATAAGCTTACTTACGTCATACTTGCTTCACATAGTTAATTTTAGCGGAAAATTTGAAACGTTTTTTTCTTTAAACATGCTTTCTAAACATTCTTAACATTTTACAATCGTTCATCATCAACCATCTAATATTAATGAAATAAACAACTGAAAGAAATAGTTCATTAAGTCTTAATTGTATAATTGCCAAAATGGGCCAATACAAAGTCTGAATAAAAACAGGAAAGAAACGCTAGTGGAACATGCTACACTATCTCAACTCTAAAACTACGCTAGAATATAAAATAGTAGCATCCTCGAAACCAAGAGGACCTACCAAACTCCAGATGAATGTTGACATCCGGATAGCTGCAACAAAGATCCTACAACTCTATCGACCACATGTGCCTGCACCTAAAATAGTATAGTTGTATAGGCTTAGTACATACTTGTACTAAGTATGGGTATATGCAAGCACAAACCACGGACATGCATGAGAAAAAAATAGCTCTTTCCTAACAAAATGATTTTTGGAAGTCAAGTCAGTATACTTCCCAAAATGAGATTAGGAAAGTTAGTGAACTTTCCAAATTGGATTTGGAAGGTCTTTCCCTGAGAGTAACATGCATTATCATAAGTATCATATTGCACATCGCACGTAACATCTTCAAATAGTACATACCATAGCACACAACATATAACACATAGCTTCTTTCATATCATTCATTCATATGCCATGAGACCTTGGATGTCATGGACTTGACATTAAGACTTTCCAAAATTAGGGCCCAACATATGGGACCTCAACTAGGGAGTCTCTATTAGCAAACACAGAGTCTTCTTCAATCATTCATACGTACTACATTTCATTCATAGGTTAGTGTGAACACCGGCTATACCTAGGATGTAGTTTAAGACTTTCATCGGGTATGTTGTGCAATGATCAGGAACAACCTAATGTCATTACCTGAGTCTAGCTTCAGCGCTGAGGTCGGGTATTCGATCCCCACGCCTCACATTTTCTTTTTTCATTATTTCCTCTCCCTTCGCGCTTACTGGGAGGTCGTGTGTTCAAATCCCATGCCTCCCATTTACTTGTTTACAAAATTTTTCACCTTCTCCTCCCCATAGGTCGCGAGTTCGATTCCCCCCATCCCAATTTCCCTTATTTTTTTCGCGAAAACAAGTTCTAGGATCGAATCCCCCCAGCCCCCATTTTTCCTTTTTCTTTGACTCACGAAACCAGTATCTAAGGGGTTCGATTCCCCGTATCTCCTTCACGTTCTTCTCTTATTTTTAAGCCTATTCAAAATGTGAGGTCTTGGGTTCAATTCCCATTGACCACACTTATTTATTTTCCTTTTTAAAAACCCAGAATTTAACCTTATGGGAGAGTATGCAATCTTTAAAAAAATTCCGGAAAAGGGCCTAAAATACCCTTAAAGTATTGGAAATGCTATAAAATTACCCTCCATCCACCTATTGGCTCCAAAATATCCTTCCCAGCCACCTATTGGGTCCGAAATACCCTTGTCATCTACCTTTTGGTTCAAAATTGACCACTAATTTACCGGTTTAACGTCAAGTATTTTAAAAATTATTTAAAGTGTTTAATTTTAAAACAATTAAAAAAGTGGTAAATTTTGAATCCAAAAATGGATGACAATGGTATTTTAGAGACAATAGGTGGATGAAATTGGCATTTTGGAGCCAGTAGAGGGATGAAGGTTAATTTTGTACCATTTTCAATAATTCAAGGTATTTTAGGCCCTTTTCCGAATTTTTTCTTATCATTCTTCTCTCATTTTTAGTCACCTCTTTCATGAGTTTACTTACCTAAAAGAGTTCTATTCAACCAAACATTTCTCATTATAATGAACACCACATTGTACACACATTACACACATAAAATAAATCAAAAACACATGAATATTCGACCCCAAAACAGTGGCTAAAGCCACTGCCCACAATGCATACACAACAATAATTTTTTGTTACACTTCAAATATCATTTTCGTAATTTCCCTCACTTAAAACATGTTCACACTTACTATAAATACGTCAATCATGCCTAAGTCTGTCAGCACAACATACCCATCCTATGAATTCGTTTGGGAGCTAAGGACAGGGACATATAAAGGGGAACAACCTTAGTTTTCAATAGCTTGAGAAACCTTTGAAGGAAAGTACTCTTGAAGAAAGAATTCCTGGAGAGAAACCCATACCTTCTGATGTTGTTCAAGTGTGAAGTTGCTGCCTGGAAACTCCTCCAAACCACACCCAATTCTCTTCAACGTAAACCCCACTCGAGGAACCTCCCTTAGCCTTGACGTTTTGATTACTTTGTCTTTTACTTTAAAATTCTTGTGAGTTATTCAAGTGTAAACAACTCGTGATTTATTTTCTAGTTTTTGTTGTGTTTGGCAGAATAACATGAGAGAGATTGATACATATGAGGGAGAGAGAGTTATTAGGATTAGGAGACTAAATTCAAGACTTAGTCAAAATAGGATATAATAAACTTAATAAAAATCTGATATATTTTTATTAATACAAAGTACCCTTTACCCTTAATGAATAGATTTTAATTGATGATTAAATCATCAATTCTGCTCCTAGTGGGGCTCGAACCGGAGTGGCAACCCATTTGCGAAATGGGTCAGTCTGGGTCGCCCCAAATTTAAAAATCTCTTTTAATTAAATTAATTAATTAATTTATTGATTCCTCAGGTTAATAACAATATTACCCTTGGCCTGGAAATGAACATTTTACCCCTGGACCCTCAAAGCATAACATCTCTTCTTTTATGTCCGGCAAAGGCTTCTTCGATTAAATCTTCATTTTCGCGAGACTTTCTTGGTTTGTTCCAACCTTTCTAAGCCCAACTAACTCCCCAAGTTAGTTAACTTTATCGTAGTAAGGGTTCTAAGGTATGGTTCTACGCGTATCAATCCGTGTGAACCTTGGTTTAATCACAAGCATTCTTGACACCCTAAGTCTTGATCATATTCATTTTTAGGGTTGTTACATTTGTGTAGTGATGGCTTGTACTTATGTAGTATTGGCTTGGGCCATATGGAGAAAGTCTGCCCTTTTGTCCCCATCTAACAAGACTGGAGGAATGGCCGGAGCTTGATCATCGTTAGAAACTTTGTCAAGAGGAGGATCTTGATTGGCACAGAGAGGACTCCCGCATTAGCAATCTTTTCATCAAGTATTTGTGCGGATTCCCTTCGAGCATTAATACATATAACCACAATATAAGGTCTAGGTGAAAGCACACATAAAGTAGACTCTGGAGGAATGATATTGGATTACCAAGAAAATGAGAATTTCCAAAGCATTATATAGCATCTCACTAATAATGGTGGCGCGCTTCACAATTTTGAATAAGAACCTATGTAGATGTTGTTCAATGAGACATCCATCCTAACAATATCAATTTCATTCTCAGATACAAAGTTTTTCACATCCGGGGAGCACCCCCTAGACGTAACCAGCGTCGGCGTTCTCATCGAGGACTAAGAATATCCTCTTAGCTTACATCACCACTTTTATATGTTAAAAATTTTGAAAATTTAAAAACTTTTCTTCTCTTCTACATTGACGTTTACATAGAGATCTTGCTTAAGAAAAATATACATATAGGGAGTTACTTAGACTCCTCGTAATAGGAAGCACTACATAGGTTTCTATGTTTATTTAAAATACCTAGTATAGGAACATAATCTCATAGGAAGTGAATAATATGTCTCATATTAGAACCATCTAAAATAAATACAATGATCTAGGCTTAACCTATACTTAAATATAACAAAGAGCCTCGTATAGGCTTATATAACAATCGTCTCCAAATGAAAAGTAAAGAACTAAAAGTCTTATAACTACAACAACATCAATATCGAGATAGTGCCATCGTCCTTGGAAGGTGAGGACCTACCGAACCCTGGGCGAATATCCAAGTAGTCTGCAAAGTCATTCTATAAGCTCAACGCCTGGACCCTACGTTTTGTAGTAAACATACCACATGGGTTAGTACACACTCATACTAAGTATGAGTATATGAACATAAAACAATTGAAATCGTGCTAAAGAGGACATTTGTTCTAAACATGCTAATTTGATTTGGAAAACCTTATGAACATAAAAAAAACCCATATAAATGAATTAACACAAACTCTAAATTCAAGGCCATATACAACACAAGACCAACATCTTCAAGTATAGTCAAGTCAACATATATAAGAGTTCATAATATCATAACAAAATCAGGACCTTTACCCACAACCCATCATTTATCCTACAAGTGCAATGACACAGTAAAACCCGATAACCCTACATAATCAAGTAAACCAAATAAAAGATCATAATAAAATCCTAACTACACATATCATAGAATCAAGAGTAATTCTCCTCATACTTTAGCAATAAAGACCATCAACATGTTCATAAGTGAAACTAGGACCATATAAAATCACTAACATGTAAAATCAGCATACACGTAATAGTCACATTATAAGATCATTAAAACAATCACCTAAGGCTTTCCTCAAGGTAAACTAGTGCAAGGCATAGGTAGAGTCCCATACCCTTATCTAGGCTAAGTCAAACTCTTAAGTCACCCTAGTTAGTGTTTACTATATTTCTTCATTTTACTTTTGGGAATACTTGCCTTAATCGATATAGACCACAAGTTGTAACTGTGGAATATTGTGTTGTAAATCTTTACGACGATTGAAGGTGGTCTACCGGCCAAAGTAGAACGAAACATGAACATAGCATCTAGGTGAATCAACTAGCTAGTATTCCTATGGTTGCAACATAGTTTTTGGAGCTTGGGGGTTGTCATGGAAACATCACTCTATGAACTTTTAGAACTATGAGGCTATCCACCCCATGAGAGCCATGGTGAACCCTACATTCCCTTATTGGGAAGGGGTCAACCCTCACCTACAAGTTCACTCAGTTCTAAGCGAAAGTCCCTTTTGAAATTTCTTTAAGAATTATTAATAGTCATATCTTAATTTAGGTCATAGAGACTATCCCTTATATAATAATCATCATAGATCAATAGTAATTGTATGAGTATTTTCCTTTCATTACAATTCACACATGTAAGGTTAGCACATTCATATTAACATTATGATAAGGCACATAGGTAAATCATCACCATACTTATATGATTACATGATAGCCAATAAATCATAATTCATAATTCAAAACATTTGAATTCAACATCATACCAACCCTTAACAATCTTATCATAAGGTATACTTCACTAAAACTTCATCACTTAACACAAGTAATCATTATTGAAGTAAAGTATTGAAATCACAAGACTTACCCCAATCTCCTTAACAATCCATCACCAAGGTTTTTCCATCAACCATCAAATTACACCAAATAATGAGTGTAACATTGTTACCCAATAGTAATTAACATAATAATGAAATCAATTGCATCATCACTATCCTAATTAACTTCAATTCATAAACTAGGATTAGGGGAAAAGGGTTCATCATGAATTCTTCAATAAATAGATCCAATACCATTATTATATTACCCTAGGAAGTACATGAATGAACTAGAATAGATAAAACAAGTCCAACCATCAATATATTGATCAATTTCCATCAATTCATAAGCAAGATTCAAGATATGGGGAATAAGGGGGGGACATGATCTACATGATATTGATTCAATTAACAAACAATATATACTCATTTAGTCATAATTAATAACAATTAATCAAAATGAATCATCTATTTGAAGTTAAGAAGAAAACCCATTAGAATCAAAAATACCCTTGGAATTGGGTTTTTAGAAATCAACTTTGAGAGAATGTCTTGAGGAAAGGAATCCCAAGAGTGAAGAACCCATACCTTAATAAATATACACAAAATTCAAGTGAAATCCTAGGTAAATTGGTCTTCTTCTTAAAGCTTTCGTCTTCCTTCAATGGAGGTTGAATAGAAAGAGAAAGTAGAGAGAGGTGAGAGCTTTTGGTTTTGATTTTGGGGATTTGATTTGAGTGAGTAAAATGTATGAAAACCTATTTAAAATAAATGTATAGACCTCCCATAAAATACCCAAAATACCCCTCACTTAAGTTCTCCCTTTAATGAAGTCAAAGTAGAATTCAAATTTTAATACTTTTGTCGGGGAAAAAATCCGCGAGGCGGAGCAGCTCCTGCATGATTTTCTAAATTATTTATCGAGACCGTAGAGTCCGCGACTTCCCCCGATGAAACCTTTAAATTTGAACAGTGGCCATCCAAGTCCGCGATGCGGACTTGTTTCTCTTATGTGTCATATGGCTACTACCTTGGCAGCTTGCCAAGCAAAGTTTGGGATCCTCGGGGGCTCAAATCTGGACGTTTTCTCTCTATTTACAAGGTTTTATCTATTTAAAGTCATTTTACATGTTTATGACCTCATACGACAAATCTAAATATTCTCGAAGCCTAAGGATATTTTACTAGTTAAATTAGACTAGCTTCCGGACGTCATGGACGTTTCTTGATGTCTTGACTCCAAAACATCCCAAATGATTTATTAACACTATTTTAGGTCTTATCAAAGTGTTACTAACCTTATATAAACATGTGAGTCTATATTTAATGTCTTAAACTTTTGGAGTATTACAAGTTCTTAACCGCCTCAATCTCTTGTTGATGGTAACTAGACCCTAAATCATCTCAGAGAAAAATGATGCACCATGCAGTTAGTCAAATGATCATTTATCTAAGGCAGTGGATACTTTTTTGGAATAGTGACTCGATTCACCTGTCAATAGTTTATACACATCCTCTCTTGATACTGATAATGTTTCACTTTTATTTCTCAAGTTTGGACCATAGGGTTAAGAGGAAAGATACCAATTTGTATCACCCATATACCAATTGGATTCTTGTCATAGCATGAAGAAGTAGAAAGAAGTGATTTTTTCCTAAAGCCCTATAATATTTGAAGAAAAGTACAAATTTCTTCGCATCGTTCCGTAAGACACTCTTACACTCGCTTTGGTAGAATGAGATCAATGAACCTAGGTCTCTAATACCATTTTTATCATGACGCAGACCCTCGTGAGTGTAACACACAATAATTTTCTGTTGGGAGAACCACTAATAGTAACCAACTAATCCAAATACGAAGAAAAGAAATAGGGAGTTCTCATAAACACCAACAAAAGGTCTAACAACCAAACAAATTCGGAAGAAAATACACCTAGAACCTTAAAGTCTATGTACCAAACTCTACTAACGACAAGTCTAAGAACAGGGTTACAACCCCTAAACTAAAAAATCACCTTAAACAAATAGTCTGAGTTTGAAAAGAGTGGACTTAAAGAAGACATATACATGGAAGCCTGAAAGAACTAATTCACCCTTGAATCCGGTCACGCTCAAAAGTCACATACCTGAGGTTTATCAATACTCGTCAGAATATGCCCTGTACTCAAAAAAAATAAGAGCAAGTGTAGTATCAATACACAACCATCTTTTACTGGTAGAATCACACGACTATCCCACTAAGTGAAACATATATAAGTTATTACAAAATCATAAATATGTATTCACCGAACATATACAATATCAATTAATATTTACGTGCAGCAAAAATTTTCACATGCTTCAATAAGAGAACCACACCACAAAAAATAAAGTCCACTTGTGGAAAATATGAATGAAATCCCATACCCTACACACACTAAGTAGAACTCTTATAGAAGTCATAAGTCATAGTCAATTTTCATTTTCATAACGATAAGACAAAATATAACAAGTCAATAGTCCACCCATGAAACTTAATTCTATAGTCATCTTATAGAACCCGAGCCCAAACTATTAGTGCACTGTAATGTGTTACCCGATCATATAGTTATGCCGGAACATAGCAATCGAATCCCATTTTTATGCTGGAAGTGGCAATCTGATTCAAGTTACTACTGTCGGAACATGACAATTCCCTCCATTAAAAACACCACAATTACAATCACAATGTATATTTCACAATCATACAACAAGAGGTGATACATGGAATATATTTATTGGGTCATACTCATTTAATATTACTATGATCTAAATGCAACATTCGCATGCATACATGCATCATACTGAAGCAAAACAAACATATATCACACATATGAAATAATAACTATCTCCTACATTGAATCCTATCTTGAATTCCCTAAGGCCCTTGATCTCCCCTTTTCGAATTCATCCCACTTATTCTAGGTCTACAAACAGTTAATATAAGAAAGGATGACCAATCAAATTCGTGAGTATCCAGATTATAACAAACACAATAACCATAGACCAAAACCTTAATCCCCATAGACAGAATAGCATTTTATCCCATAAAATTTTCATATAAATACCCTTCCCCATTGATAATAACCTAAGAAATTTGGTTCTACGAATTGAAAGTTTGACTCGGGAAGTTAACGCCATACTTTAGCCTCAATAATGGTGGGAAATTGTGAAGAAAACCACTAGGGTCGTTCCTTAGCTCTAAAAGTAGAAATGTGTAGAAAAATAATGTTTTGGGGGATTATTTATGACTTTAAGTCACGTCTATAGCGTTATTGAATACCTCATCCCACTCTGGCAGCCCCGCTCTAGCACCCGTATCCCGCACTAGCAGCTTGCATAGAGATAGAATTTTATCCCTTCTCGCTATGATCATTTTTCGGAGTTATATTAACCTTTATTCAACCACGTAAGGGTTCCTTATCCTCTTAAATTTCCATTCATGTAATCAAATTCATAATCAGATCTCTCATTCCCTTCTAGATTTTCCTAGACCTCAGTGACTCAGATTTCATCCAAATCTGGACTAGACTAGGAATTTCAAGTTACTACAAAAAAATTTTCTAGCCCCAATTCTTTCTCCGTTGGCTTTTCTGTAACGACAAAATTCGTTTGTTACATACAAAGATTCAAATCCATTCATCACCACTACTCCTCCTTATGTGGAGTCCATCAGTTGAATATGTGTGTAAGTTTATGCATATGTTTTTCCAACTCTCTCTTTTCTTCATCAACATGAGTGCTACTACCCATAGACATCCTCTTAAAGCAACATCAACCACAATTGGCTTATATGTGTGGTAAAGAATACTCATATCATAATCCATGAGTAATTGTAACCACCTTTTCGATATAAGACTAAAATCTTTCTGAGTGAACACAGATTTAAGACTTTAGTGATAAGTAAATACATCAACATGAACACAATAAATATAATGACACCATATATTCAAAGCAAAAGCTACATCATCCTACTCTAAGTCATGTGTTTGGAAATTATTCTCATGAACTTTCTCCGTCTTGAGGCATAAGTTATTACTTTCCAATCCGCATCAAAACACAACCTAAACAACCTTTAGATGCATCACTATACACCAAAAAACCTTTAGTACCTTCTATTAAAATCAATACTAGGGCAGTAGCCAACCTCCTTTTAAATTTCTTAAGTTTTTATCATAAGCTTAAAGCCATTGAAATTTCACCATTTTCCAAGTCAACTTTGTCAAACGGGTCATAATAGACGAGAACCCTCTAAGAACCTTCTATAATATCTAGCCACACCCAAGAAACTCCTAATATAAGTTGGAACCGTGGCTCTAGGAAAACTGTGCATTGCCTGCATCTTTTGAATATCAACACTAATTCCCTCACTTGAAACTGTGTGGCCCAAGAACACCACATTCCAAGGCAACACTCACATTTAGAAAGCTTACCATATAACTTCTTATTGTTCTATTTTTTGAAGAACTATTCTAAGATGGTTAGCATGATTTTCTTCCCTCCTCGTGTAGATCAGTATGTCATCAATGAAGACTAACATAGCTAAAAATGTTTTAAAACTCTATTCATAAAGACCATGAACGCTCCGGTGCATTTGTAAAACCGAACGATATGAAAAGACATTCATAATGAACATGAAATATCCTTAATTTTGTCTTCGTAATATCACATTCCCTTAATCTTAACTAATTCTATCTAGATATGATGTTTATCTTAGAAAAACCTGAAGCACCCTGCAGCTTATCGAAAAGATCATCAATTCTCGAAAGATGATACTTTTCCTTGATGGTAACCTTGTTCAACTGGCGATAATCTCTACACATCCTAAGAGAACCATCCTTCTTTCTCAAAAATAAGATTGGAGCGCCCCAAGGTGCAACACTTGGTCGAATGAAACCCTTATCAAGGAGATACTTCAATCGTTCTTTAAGCTCTTTTAACTTTGTTGGTGCCATTCTATATAGAGAATAGATATGGAATGAGTATTAGGAAGAATATATATAGAAAAGTCTATCTCTCTCTTTGGAGGAACTCTGAGTAGTTCATTTGGAGAACTTTTGAAAACTCTTTTACTATAGGAACTAACTGAATAGGAGGTATTTCAACACTAGAATAATTAACTCAGACTAATTGATAGGCACACACCTTGGAAACTAACATTATTTCCATAAGGTATGAAATAAAATGACCCTTTGGCACTGTTAAACTACTTTTCAACTATAAGACTTGGATCATTAGAAATTGGGAATTTGACAACTCAAGTCCTACTCTATTGATTCATAACAGGCATTAAGTCAGTCCTTACCTAGAATATCAAATCTACCATATCTAACTCAATTAAATCAGCCATGGTGTCATTGTGATTATTGGAAATGACACAATCATGAAATACTCGCACAGCAAGAATAGACTTCCTAACAGGTGTAGAAATACAAAAGGGTTCACAGAGTTGCTCAGCAATAACATCAAACTTATAAATATGGGGTTACAAAAGATAAATTGGCTTCTCGGTCTAGCAAAGCATATAAAATCAAAAGAAAATATTTTGATTATACGAGTGACAACATTTGAAGAGTTCTCTTGCTCTTGACAACAAGTTATCGCATAAATACAGTTGTTCCTCGGTTAACTTGAAATAGCTCCTCTAGTTGCAGCCCTGTTTAGTGGAGTAACTAATGAAGTGTTGCAATATTCTCGTTATAAATGTGGAGCGCTTCACCTAGATAACTAAGTCTCTACAAGAACTATTTCAGACACTCCCTAAGACTCTTGTACTCTAGGCTCTGATACAATTCTTTTCACGCCCTGAGCCTGCACCCAGCGCGGGAGTAGCACTTAAGAACCATCACTAGCCCCAAGAGAAACTTTGGTGTAACACCTCGAAACGACTTTGGTGAAACTAGATCCTAAATCTTATGTATTGATGATTTGAAGTCATAAAATGGGTTATAATGAGCATAGGAGGCGGTGGTTAAATTTTCATGAATTTTGGAGGTCAAACATCCAAGAACGTCCATGACATTAGAAAGGTTTACCTTGAAACAACCTTGTGTGTCTTAGTGCGTTTCGTCGAATTTTACCTGTTTGTTTTTGATGAATTGAATTGGGAGGTCCTAAACTCATGTACAAACTTATTCAGGTTGGAAAATTTCGGGCAAAAGTCCCCACGAACCAACAAAGGGTATCCAACATGTAGCCGAATGTTATCAAAACCAGCCTCACTTACGGTTCGCTATCGATGTCCAGTAGGTCAGTCGATGCCCCATAGGTGAAGGGCATAGGTTAAACTTAGGCTGGTGGAATTTTCCTTGTTTTTTCCAGCCTCTAACCCAAACCACGGAAAAGCAGAATGGTCCATTGGTTGGTCTACGAGGCGTCGATGGCAGGCGTTGATTGAGTCTGCAATTTCGCAGATTTGTAAAGTAAAGGGGTGAATTGGTAAATTCACCTCACATCAAAATAACTGTTTGGGCGGTTACCGAAGAAAATTTTTGGTATTTCATGTGGGTTTATAAATCCTAAACATCTAGAAGAATTCATTATTCCAAATCAAAACCCAAAATCTCAAAGAAACTCTCTAGAACTCTATCGTAGTTAAAACTCACAATAGAGATTGGATTGAAGATTTGTTGGTGATTCATTATCAACTCTTCATAAAATTTGTGGTATAGCATCAATCAAGGTAAGGTTCTTCATCCTTGAATCTCTTTTCTTCAAGGAGCCAAACTTCAAAGTGAATTATAAGTCTTTCAAAGAGGAACTTGGCCAATTTTGATATCTATCCATGGGTTCTTGCATAAAACATTTTGAATCATTATATAGTGATTGAATTAATGTTCATTTGATGGTTTTAACCTAATTACTCTATGAACCCATGTAATTCATGAACCCTAGTTTATGACTACTTTGTGGGTAACTTGATCATGTCTTAATGCTATTGAATTCTTATGTAGTTTAATTAGGGATATTGAATTATGATAGAATCATGTTAGAATCATTAATATGCTACCCTATATTCACAATTCTATGTTTAATTACCTTTGATTCATTGTCGATTGTTAGTATTGGACTGAATTGGTTATCATGGCCATGGGTAAGGGCCTTTAAGTATTGTGTTGGATGATTTAGATATGGATTGAAGTGGTGAGAGTGGATTGGTGGTACGCTGTCCTAATTCTCTCTATTTTATGTAATTTAGGTCTTAAATTCGGTTGTTGTTCGTATGGTCCACTTATGGTGGTGTTGCTATGTGCTTTACTTGTGAATTTCGTCGGCGTTACTTCATGAATTATAATGATCATGGCCTTGTCGGCATTACTTTATGTATTATGATTGTTTGTGTAGTTGATTTATGTGACGTATGATCATATCTATGTAATTGTGAGTAATATGAAAGTATGTGTTCTTCTATTGAAATTTTGTGATCACGTTAGACTTTGACTATGTCCTTATGTGTGTAGTCTTATGGTTGATGCATGATTCTTCATACTTGATTATGTGAGTCTTATTATGGTTATATTTATGATATTATAGAAGTTAATAGAGATACATATAGATGATGTTGGTTATGCTTATGTTCTTATATAATTATATGTTATATGTGAAGTGTGTGTGTGTTTAGTTTTGATAGACTTGTGTCCCTTAGATGATACATGTATAATGTGAATATGACTTCTTGACTTAGTATGCTAAATATTCTTAGTCTTGTATGTGTGACCGATATGTGACCTTGAACATAGCTAAGAAGGTCCTTTATGTGGAACCTTCAACCTATATATAAGGTTATGATATCCTTGAAGTCGAAAGTGATAATAGTATCCTTCTTGTGTGAATGGTGGAATTAAGGTTGATTTTCTGGAACGGAATGAATCATCCTTAGGAAAATCATGGAGCTGTCCTCTTAACCATTGTAAGGCCGCCCTAGGGGACCTCTTTGGTAAGGTGTAATGTGATTGGGTTATAAACTAGATATGGAACCTCTTCATGTGATCATTTATATGAATTACTCTATAAGAACAAAGGCTAGCATCGAGTGAGTATGACTAGGGGAGTTGCTAAAAAATAAGATGACATTATAGAACAAAGAAACCCTTCATATTCCTTAACCAAGTGACTACATGGGATGTGTCCTATTTCTACCATTGGCCCGTAGAACAAACCTTCATAGGAGTAGGTTCATGACTCCATATTCCATGCATAGCTAGTATGGTCTATGTCGGTTATTTGATATTCTTATCATATGGTATACCTACTAGTGTTGGAGAAGTACAATGAAGTTTAGGTGGTGGTATGGGACGCTATCTAGACATTGCATGATTAGGCTTTTAAGATATTAGTATGTGAGTCCCTAGATATTTTCCAAGACCATTACTTGAATGTCATGATATGTTGGATGACTCTTGAGTGAGCTGATAAAAATAATGAATTAAGTTAGAAAGTATGTAAATGAATAAGTACTTACCTAGAGTAGTTTAAGGGTTTTCTAGTTAAGGTGTGAAGGGGGCATAAAGGATGGTCTCTTCATGTCTTACCTAAGGAAGTCTTAAGAATGACTCTAGATAGAAAAGTTGGTGGATGAATTAGATATGATCTAAACTTAGGTAGTCTTAAAGATTATTTAGGTAATCTTGGAGAGTGTGTATGGGTGTTCTCTTCTTGAACTACTTAACTAAGTATTTTGATAACATTTTAGAGGATAATGTCATATTATATATACATATGTTATGTTGTGGCGGTCGCTTCATAACTCACTCAAGTGAGCCTTAGAATCACCATTGGTAGAAGGATCTCATGGTTGTGTTATTTGTAGGTGTTATTGATTCTATATTGTAATGAATGAATTATTGGTGAAGTTACAGTGACTGTAAGCTCACTATGAGTTCACTGTGATTTTACTGTAACATACATATAAATTGAGTATAATTTGTAATGTGTTTTAATTGTGATATTTGGTGCTTAAATGTGGTTATTATAATTTTAATATGACGTTTTAATCAAAAAGAGCATATTTCTCATAAATGTCCGCTCTCATGATTTTATGTATTAAGCCATACTTAGTTTATGTGTTTGGACTAATTTCATACTTTTGTTTATCTTTAAAGGTGCGTTTAGCAGGTGAAAGGTATCGTTGAAGCAAGCTTGGAATCTTGTTACTGTTCAAGTAAAGTTGAAGTATGTCCTCACTTGACTCGAGGGCATAATTGTCTTTAGACTTATTTATTTCAAAGTATTATAATAGATATTAGATTGTCATATTTCGATTGTATGGGTCGTGTCCCAAGTATTTATTAAAGTCTAAGGATGGCATAATGAGACTTAGAGTCTTCTATTCTTTTTATTTGAAAGGTATTTTAAGATGTTTTTGTGTGGAAAGTATTAATTCCGTACTACTTTTCATACATGTTATGCAATGAATGATGTCAAGGGCTTGTACAAGACCTCCGAGAGGTTAAGTACGCGTGTCGCACTCCGAGAGTGCCATATCTTCAAAGTTGTGCTCTCGGGGTGTGACACTTTGCCTGGCTTACTTACTGAGCAAAAGACTTAACTTTACAAGATAAATTCAAAACAAAACTTTAAGTATATATAAAACATAGCCAAAACAGCAACTTAATTCTTTAAAAAAAACATCTGAAATGATAATATAAAGAAAACTGATCTAAATAACCATCTATGAAGCCTAGAAAACAAAGAGGAATGTCGGGACAACACCCCCGATAATCAGAACAATCAAGTACTGAAATAAAAATAGAAGGACAGCCCCAAAATGCAAGGAAGCTCATCGATTTACTCTGGATTCTCAACTTGATCAACGAGGGGCTTGATGTTGATCCTTGTTACCATTTCTGAATCATAAGACACTACAGGAAAAATGACATCGCTACATTTAATTTATGAGTGTGTTAGATATAATTCTTACAAAACCATAACATTGAATGCATCTGGACGAAAAACTTACCTTGTATTTACACAACTCCTGAACAACTTAACTCAATATAGAGAAACTAAACACATGCAATACATATAAATCTTGTAAAACAGGGGAAAACAACTAGTTTTTTAAAGAAATGCAATCAAGAACTCAACTTTACGCAAATAATAAAATTAAATAATTTCTCTAGGAGATTCTCTAACCGACAACCACCACTATGTGCCCGAGTAGTGATACAACGTCTTGCCCATGCTGCAAGAACTCTCCTATACTTTGTCATCATATAGGACATCGTAACTAAGTGGATCCACTAGTCTATGCTTAAAAGAATCTTCAATAGTCATTCAAGAAGTATGATAATTTACTGCCCATGATGGCAACATAGTTTATAGAGACTTGAGTTAATATGAACTCACATCCCCATATCGTTTCTCAATACTGCACCGAAAATATCTTAACTGATATGCTTTAAAACAACTTATTTCTTTGATTTGTGATAATTACTCAAAAAGAACTCTTGAAATCTGATAACATTCCTAATCTCTTTAGGAATACATAGTCCCCAAATACACTTTTGATGAAATGGACTTCGATCTTTCCTCTTTACTCTTTACTCAACTTGAACTTTAAGTCTTAAAACAAAGTTAAAAAGTTTGTGACAATCTTGTGAAAAAATTTAAAGAACTTCTATTGACTTCTAAAATTGACTCTTAAGTTTCCTTGAANCATTTTATTTGAAAGGTATTTTAAGATGTTTTTGTGTGGAAAGTATTAATTCCATACTACATTTCATACATGTTATGCAATGAAAGATGTCAAGGGCTTGTACAAGACCTCCGAGAGGTCAAGTACGCGTGTCGCACTCCGAGAGTGCCATATCTTCAAAGTTGTGCTCTCGGGTGTGACACTTTGCCTGTCTTACTTACTGAGCAAAAGACTTAACTTTAAAAGATAAATTCAAAACAAAACTTTAAGTATATATAAAACATAGCCAAAACGGCAACTTAATTCTTTAAAAAAAACATCTGAAATGATAATATAAAGAAAACTGATCTAAATAACCATCTATGAAGCCTACAAAACAAAGAGGAATGTCGGGACAACACCCCCGATCATCAGAACCATCAAGTACTGAAATAAAAATAGAAGGACAGCCCCAAAATGCAAGGAAGCTCATCGATTTACTCTGGATTCTCAACTTGATCAACGAGGGGCTTGATGTTGATCCTTGTTACCTGTTCTGAATCATAAGAAACTACAAGACAAATGACATCGCTACATTTAATTTATGAGTGTGTTAGATATAATGCTAACAAAACCATAACATTTAATGCATCTGGACGAAAAAACATACCTTGTATTTACACAACTCCTGAACAACTTAACTTAATATAGAGTAACTAAACACATGCAATACATATAAAACTTGTAAAACAGGGGAAAACAACTAGTTTGTTAAAGAAATGCAATCAAGAACTCAACTTTACTCAAATAATAAAATTATATAATTTCTCTAGGAGATTCTCTAACCGACAACCACCACTATGTGCCTGAGTAGTGATACAGCGTCTTGCCCATGCTGCAAGAACTCTCCTATACTTTGTCATTATATAGGACATCGTTACTAAGTGGATCCACTAGTCTATGCTTAAAAGAATCTTAAACAGTCATTCAAGAAGTATGATAATTTACTGCCCATGATGGCAACATAGTTTATAGAGACTTGAGTTAATATGAACTCACATCCCCATATCGTTGCTCAATACTACACCGAAAATATCTTAACTCATATGTTTTAAAACAACTTATTTCTTTGATTTGTGATAATTACTCAAAAAGAACTCTTGAAATCTGATAACATTTCTAATCTCTTTGGAAATACATAGTCCCCAAATACACTTTTGATGAAATGGACTTCGATCTTTCCTCTTTACTCTTTCCTCAACTTGAACTTTAAATCTTAAAACAAAGTTAAAAAGTTTGTGACAATCTTGTGAAAAACATTAAAGAACTTCTATTGACTTCTAAAATTGACTCTTAAGTTTCCTTGAATTGAATTATGGATTCAAGAATCATGATTTGTGAAATGAATGTTCTCATGATGTTTAGGAGTGTTTTTAGATAGATAAACAAGTGAAAGGATAAGAAATTCATTGTATGAGGGCAGGTCCACAATGTGGAGATGTATTTAAATTTTGGTTGTGAAAATTCATTTTGAGGCAGAAAGATTACTGACCACTCTGAGACGCAAATTGCTTTTTCGGAAATCTGTTGAGCAGGTCTGTGATGCGTAGCTAGTGCCCAGATTTTCCAGACGAAATTTCTTTTTTATCTTTCCACCCTAATTAAGCCAAATTCTATTTTTTCCCCTAATTATTCTTAGATAAATATACCCAACAAATTACATATGAACCTAACTCAAATCAACCCAATAGTTTGACATAATGATCTCAAAAAAATTTCAGTTTCAGCCCAAATCAAGAACAATATCAAATTAAAGAGAACATATAAAGAACATTAATTTCAAACACTTTTAGGATGAATTAACGCTTAAATCAACATGTTTGGCACTTGGGTGAAAGAACCAAATGTTATGAAAGCCTCAAATACCTCGTGTGATTAAATCCTTGGCTGAATCCACAACCTAATCGCATGTTTTTTTTTCGAATCTTGTGTTTTTCTTCTCCTTTCTTTTATTTTCTCATTTCTCCAAGCCCTAGCATGAATTCAAATGGACTAAACTGAACTAATTCATATTTGACCCTAATTAAACTCATAAAATCAAAATTAAATAATATCATATGGAAAAGACTAAAATATGCTTCAAAAATCCGGATTAGACTTTCCTAATTAAAACTACCCAACTTCCAAATGACATTTCTCACTCATACAAACTCGGAATCACTGAAACTCGGTGGAGTTAGAAAGATTATTCCAAGATATTTCCTACATATATTTAAGAAAACCTAAATCATCCTAGGGTAGGAGTTATGCTCGTTTGAAGTTGACCAAACCTCAACTTATTCAAACATAAAAAAATTTCCAGATTTTTATTTTTCCAAAAAACGACCACTTCCAATTATTAACTCATTCCTAGTTATTTCCATATTAAAGATGTTACAATGTGGTTTTGACTTGTCTAAATGCTATTTCTTGTTTTAAATTTTCTATCATGATAAACTATTCTTCATATTTATGCTACACTGAATTATTTTATGATACAAACACATGGTTTATAATTATTTATAAATCATGTTGAGAAAGTATTGTATATTGATAAAACAGATTGAGTAATATGTATCTTTTTGAGATTTCAGAAAACATCATTTATCAATTAATATTATTTCTACGAATAACTAATGCATGTTTTTCTATGTCATGTCTAGGACTATGTTTAATCCTGTTCGTGAACTCTCATTTACAATAGGCCAAAATTTACCTCAAAAGGCAGCAACATGTTCTTTTTTTTTTCGAATCATTTTTTTATGATGTAAAGTTAAAATGAAGTTTCTAATATAAATTCACCATTAAAAAATTATGTTGCCCTAATTCATCATTTCTAATGTTACTTTTATGATTTCTCAATTCGCAGGGCTACAATGCAGACTCTAATAGGGTAGTCATTCCTTCAAAAGAATCTATGATAGCTCATAGTACAGGGGTACAATTTTATTTAAGAAAATTATTATTATAAAAACAAATTTAGAATTATGAAAATAACGATGGTGATGACTACCAATGTGCTTTATCGTGATATGAAATGCTAATATGTTAACCTCACCTATATGAATTGTAATGAAAGGACTTATACTTATGCAATTCTAATTGAGATATGATGATGATGATGTTATACAAGAGTTATACCCTATGACCTAAACTAAGCTATGATTGATAATTAATGGCTTAAAGAAATTTCAAAAAAGGACTCTAGCTTAGCACCGAATTAACTAGAGTGAGGAGTGTCCCTTCCCACATATGGAAGGTATGAGCACTGAAGTACTCTTCAAATCGGAGACTTCAATGCATGTAGCATAAACAGGGTCCCAACTATATCTCCTTGTTCTTGAACTATGTTGCCCCCATAGGAATACTAGCTAGTGGATCCACGTAGTTCCTATATTTTATGTTTTGGTACTACCTTGGCAAGTAGTCCGCCTTCCTTTGGTGTAGGGTTTTATTACACCAGATTTCAAACTAGCTCATGTGGTCTATGTAGGTTAGGGAAACATGTTCCCAAAAGGTAAAATGAACCAAAGGATTGAACTCTAACAAAGATAATATAAGGAGTGTAACTTAGTCTAGGTAGGGGTATGGGACTCTACCTAAGAATTGCACTATTTAGCCTTGAGGGGAGTCTTAGGAGGATGTTCTTATGCATGATTATTATTATAATGATATATGATATGTATATCATGAACTTGAACATTGTTGATACTATATATTGATTAGTTCACTTGTGAATATGTGTTTGTATATATTGTTAAAGTAAGATGAAATGTATATATAAATGTCATGCTATGTCAAGTAGAAAGTTAATCATGATTCTTGTTGGGTTACTTCATTGAGTAAGGTTATGGGGCTTTGCTTGGTCATTGCACTTGTTGACTTGATAGGGGATAATGGGTAATTGTCTTGCTTTCTTTATAATGAAATGTAATCTTATTCATGTTTATTGTTAATATGACTTGATGATAGAGTTGCTTGAACATGTATCTACATATATGGCATGAATGGGTGACTTCACAAGGCTTGATGTTGCAGTATTGTGATGAACATGCCTATGACTTAATGGATATGCAATATTAATTTGGTGTCGTTTTGTTGAATGTTCATAATGATTTTTAAATTAAAAACGCATACTTCATGAAATGTCCTCTTTATTAGCATGTTTTTTCAAGTATGTGCACATATGGTTTCATACTTAGTATAAGTGGCGTACTAACCCCGTTTCTTTCTTTTTCCCGAACATTTTAGCTTCCGATCGTTGAAGTGTTTTGGAAGGTGACTTGAAGAAGACTTGGATCCTTTCATCATTTAAGTAGGGTCAGTCCTCCTTTTCTTAGGGTGATGCCAATATCGAGCTTATGTTTGGGTTTTAGTACTAAGACTCCTATATTCTATCTCCTTTCATTTTAGTACAGAATGTATAAAACCTATATGAAGCTCTCTTTACATTGATGTATGGGCTATGCGCAAACTTCTAATTGTTTTGGATGGTTATGAGGTGAGACAATCTTTGAAGACTATGTTCTATCTTATATATATTTATGTGCAATAACAGTAGAAGGCTATGTAGCCTTCCTATAAGAAGGGTCTATTTATACTCGATATATATGTTATGTGTATATAGAGGTCTATGTAAACCTCCAAATAGAAGAAATGAAAATTTTTAAATATTCCGCAAAATTTGACCTCTGAATGTAATGATGTAATCTAAGAGGCTAAGTCTTAGTCTTCAAATAGGACAACGACGCCAGTTACGTCTAGGGGGTAAACCCGGATGTGACATTAAAGAAGGTCTTTGAGGTTATGGATGTTGTTGATACTGACAGATTGTGCTAGTTGAATGTCAATTAAAGAATGATTATAGGACTTAGATTCATTAGTGGAAAGAGGGTATAGATGAGATACACCACATGGGAGTTGGGCGTGGTATGAAGAGGCCTTCTTGTGGTGTTTCTTCACTCGAGAACTAAAAGAGACTAAGGTACGTGAGTTACTCAAACTTAAATAATATTCTTTTTTCTTTTAGTATGGGTTGAAGTTCACCCAACTATCACGGTATGCGCCGGAGATGTTTACGGATTGAGGAGAAGAATGAGACTGTTTATTGTTCGATTATCTCGTCTATGAAGAAAGCAGGGTAGGGCTGCAATGTTGATAAGTGACATTGATATCTAAAGGTTGATCGTCTATGTGAAGCAGGTTGACGAAGTGAAGCTAATCTATAGAGAATAGTTTAAGAACATGACATCTAAGACATGGAATGAGTCCGGACACCGCAAGAGTAATTTTCGTAGGTCATCCTTCCAACAGAAACAGAAGGGACCTACTCCATCATCTGCTAGTGCACCTGCACCTAATAACAAAGGTGAGTTCAATAGCAAGAGTTTCAAAGCTAAACCTACTTATTATGAAAAAGCATGGCCCAAGGGGCTAGCAAGACTTCTTCATGTTCTAAGTGTGGTAGGAACCACTCAGGTACATGTCGTAAAGGCTCCACTAGGTTTTTCAAATGTGGTCATAATGGGCATTTCATGGGTGGTGTCAATGAAAATGGTAATGGTGGCAAAAGAGCCTAGTCTTCTTCAGTTGCTCCACAAGACAGAGTTGCACCTAGAGGGTCCACTTTCAGTACTGGCAAAGGATCAAACCACTTATGTGATATCAATAGCCGCAAGAGAAAGGGGATTCACTAGATGTTCTAATGGGTATGTTCCCAGTATTTGACTTTATAGTTTATGCTTTCGTAGGCCTAAGAGTGAGTTTATCTTTTGTAAATCCATATGTTGCTATGAATTTTAATGCTATTCCTGAGCAACGTACTGAACCATTCAATTTTCTACACCTATTGGTGAGTCTATTCTAGCAGAGAAAGTCTATCGTGATTATCCCATTTTAAGCAATCACAAGAGTACCATAGTCGATTTAATTGATTTACACATGGAAGATTTTGATGTCATTCTTGGTATGGACTTTCTCATGCCTATAATGCCTCATTCCATTGTAGAACTTGAGTTATCAAATTTCTTTTTCCTAATGAGCCAGACATAGAGAGGAAAAGTTGTTTAGCAATGTCTAAGGGTCCTTTCAATTCATATCTTAATGAAAGGAAGTTACTTTCTAAGGAGTGTCTATCACTTAATGACTCAGCTGCTGAGATACATCCTATTCACTAAATTCCAATAGTAAAAGTGTTTTGGAAAGTCTTTCGTGATGATCTTCTCATAGTCCCTATTGAGATAGAGATAGACTTCAGTCTAAATATTTGTTCAGATACTTTCCTACATTTATTCTAACATATAGAATTGCACCATCATAGTTGAAAGAGATTAAAGATGTAACATCTCGCAATTTGATATATCTAGGAAGAAGCTAAGAAGTAAAAATAGTCATTTTCTGATAGAATTAAAATCTCAAAATTAACTTATGTTTGGAAAAAGTGAGTTTTTGGTCAACATCAAACAGACATAATATCTACCTCAGGATGATCTTTCAAACCCCGCTGAGTTTGTGCAATTGCAATTTTTTATGAGTGAGTTATGCCCATTGAAAGTTGAGATGTTAGAGTAATGAAAGATCAATCTAGATTATACAAAGGTAGTTTGGTCTTTTTCTTACCCTTTTATTTTAATTTTTTTTTTTTGGTAATTAATTAGGGGCTTAAACTTAACATAATCAATTTACTCATTTGGGAAAAGAGTTAGGGTTTTTAGAGAATGGAAAAGAATAGGAAGAAAAGAGGAAAAAGAGTAAGAACGTTCATGATTCGTCAAGATCGACTAGTTTAGCTTGTGGATTTCATCAAGGTGATCCGTACAAAGGTGTGTGAGATCACATAGCATTTGGTTGTTTAACTCTAGGTCCAACCATGATTTACTTCTGCAAATCTAAGTTCTTGAAAGCTTACAAAATGAGTTCTTGATTGGTTTTTTGAAGTCCTATTAAATTCTTGATTCCTTTCATTTGCCGAGGCATTGTTTGTCAGAATCTTTGATTTTAGGTTTGATTTTGAGTTGAATCTGACATACTTTGAAACTTTAATCAATTCTAAATGTTTGGGGAAAAGAACCCATAGATCTTAGGGGTTTTAGAGCTGGAAAACTAAGAAGATTTTTTGTCGGTCGAAATTTTGTAGTGCCTCCGCTTATCCAAGAAACGGAAAAAATCTTTTCGCATCGCGGAGTGGTCATTCACCGTTCTTCCTCAAAAGTTATTTTGATCCAAAATTTAAATGATTCTCCGCATCACAGACCAACCCCCAGATATCAATTTTTTTATCTTCTCTCATGTTGAACTATCTGAGATCATTCCTATCACAAATCAAAAATCCTTGAATCCATAACTCAATTCAAGGAAATTTAAGAGTCAAGCAAAAAGTTAAGAGTCAAGTAAACAATTCAAGAGTTAAGTCAAGATAAGCCTTTAAGTATTTCAAAAGTCTGTCACAAAAATTGTAATTTCTTTTAGTACTCAGGTTTCAAGAAAAACAAAGAGTTCAGACTTGAAGTTCAGTTCTTCAAAGAAGTATATGGGAACTAAGTATTCGCAAGAAGTTTAAATTATTTTTCACATGTAAATAAGAACAGAAACCGATATTTCCAAAGAGCCTTTGAGGTAGTTTTCAATAAAGAGTCTTTGAACTAGTTTTTTTTTAGTAAAGAGCCTTTGATCTAGTTTTTCAGTACAGAGTAAATGCTTTCATAATTCACCAAGAGAGGAAACTACGATTTTCAAGATAGCATTTGAGATATGTTTTAATCTATTATCATAAACCATAAAAAGAAATTATGTTTTTACACATTTAAAACTAGTATGGTTTGGGAGTAGTATTGAGATCTAGTGTATGGGAGACTTCAAAAAACTCTTACCCACCATAAACCATGAGCCACCATAGAGTCATACTCTTACATGATTTTTTGAGTACTTTTTAGAATAGACTAGTGGATACACTTAGTAGTTTAGGTTTTATACTCATGGAACGGTATAAGACGGCCCTAGCAGCGTAAGGCAAAACGGTATATCATCACGATAGCTCTAAAGTGACGGTTGTCGGTTAGAGAAACTCCCAGTACAATATATTGTACATTTGTATACATCAGAAATTTTTTCATTTTTATATACAAGTGGAGTTCATATTGTATCTTTGCAAACATAATGCTTTATCATTGTATTTCTGAATACATAGAGTTTAAAATTCATAAGTCCACAATTTGGCTCATTTGGGGAAATATTTTGATAGGTTTAGTGTCCTAAAATGCATATTTTGTCTCTAAAACTGATTAAAGCCTTGAGTTTTAGGTATTTTCAAATTAGATACAAGTCCTGGACACTATGTAGCAAAAGGGAACAAAAGCAGCTAAAAGACTGAAGAAATGAAGATTTGAGGATTGCCGAACCCGTTAGGCGTGCTGCAAAAAATTCTCATCCATGTCGTTTGTTCCAGTGAGTTGAGCCCTCAAAAAATAATTAAATAAGTAGCCCATTCATCCAAAGAACGAAGATGATGACAGCTAGTGCAAGACGGCGATAAACATAGCAAAGGGGAGGCTGTGCTTAATGACGAAAATGGTGTTTGAGAGAAACCCATTCAATTATGGGTAAGTTCTCGAGAGAGAATTGCCCTAGTATAGTCTAGCCTAGTACAAATGTTGAACAAATTTATTGTCAAAAGCATATTCCAGTCTATCATGTATTACTATCACATCCTAAGAATCTTGTGTACCATTTGCCTCTCTTATTGCTTTTACTTCTTTAGTTGTTAACTTCAATAACAAAACCACCATTGTTAATTGACCTTTGTGTCACCCCCTTAATTTTTTGTGTTGTTATTCGATAATTTCTTGTAGCTATGACTGGCATAACTTGGTTTTTGCTTTGCTAAAACCTTCTCAGAACCACTTCGTGTAGGAAAGATCCCAACCCTTGTTTGGGCTATATATTTATTGACGTTCGTCGATACTTAGTATTGGATGAAGAATCTTTGATGGTGTCACAAATTAAAATGGTGTTTTTTGCCGAAGAGTCGTGTTATTTAAGGATTTTTAGTTCAGTTTAATTTATTATTGTTTCTTATTCATAGTTTAACTCACATAATTTTTAGTTTTGTTTTGATTTTTTTACTAGGGCAGTGGAGTATGTCTAGTAGCAACGGTAGTCAAATGGACTTTTCTCTTTAGACAATGATGTGTCTTAGGGATAACACCCTGAGTCATAGAAAATTGGAGAACGAGTCCATCTATGAATTGTAGGTAAGATTATGGAAACTTTTCTTCTGCACCCAACTAATGGAATTACAAAAAACGTGCTATGGACTACTTCTATATAAGTCTTTGTCCAAAAAACCAAAAGAATGGTTGACTAGATATTTCTAGGAGGTCCTTCGCGACTTCCCTACGCGATAGCAACCCAGCTCCTAGATAATCTAGCCATACCCAAAGATGTGACTGAAAAGAACCATATTTCGAAAAATTGTTAACCCAGCTGGATTTAATAACTAGGAAAATCGTGGAATTGGGAAAACCGAGCAATGACAATAATCGTGATACCTCCTATCATAAGCTTGCAAAGAATAATAGAAGAGATGCTCTCACTCATTATCCAAAGTTGAAAGTGATGACAAGGTTTTGAATGAGATAAAAGAAAATGTCTTAAGGCTAAACGACATAACTACTTCCCATTTTATATCAATACAACTACAAGAGATACAAATGGGTCATGTGATATCGATGTGTCATCTCAACCCCACCGTTCAAGATTGAAAGGGAAATTCATGCCACTACATTAAATATGGCACTTCTTTGGAGGTAACCCAAGGTGTTATAGCTTTTATTTAATATGTTAGAATGATGATATGTTAATTTTTTTGAGAAGTGTTGAAAAGTTCAGGTTTGCAAGGTGAAGACCTAGTTGTTGAATTGTGGAAATGGTTGGTGATTCCGCTATTCTCCGTCCTTTGGACTTCTACATAGATTAGAGGTGAAACTCAGCAGGGTAAGTGAAATATCACCGTGTCTGCGAGTGGTTCGGCGACATAGACTAACATCACCGAATGGACGCGAACGGGATGGTTTATAATGGCAAATAACCTTAGAATTTGAAATTCTTCACTTTTCATCGCTTTTAACCTTTAACATAAGTTGAGATTTAGGAGTTTTTATATGATCTAGGTGTTTTTCTTGAATTCTTTGGAGTACATCCTTATATATATGATCTTGGTACATGAATATAAAGTGAATTTAAGAAGGAGAAATCGAATTAAAATAATTTAAGGTCAGAAAATGAGAGAAAAAGTTTCGGCAGATTTTGGACTATGGAACAAACATCATTTTTCACCCGGTTTTCAATATTACATCCGTTTAAAATTTTCTAAAGTGTTTTAACACTTACTAATGATTTTAACTCTAAATGACTTCTAAACACATATATATCATCTACAAACATGAATTACAACCTTGAGCCCATAGCTTCTAATTCAAGGAAAGTTTAGGGTCAAGTCTAGAAAGTTCTTCAAGTTCTTTAAAGAAGTCCTTAGAAATGCTTCTAACTTTATTTTAAGACTTATTGATAAAGTTGAGTAAAGTGAAAATATAATTATAAGAAGTTCATTTCAATTTTCATAATGCTTTTAACTTTATTTTAAGACTTATTGATAAAGTTGAGTAAAGTGAAAATAAATTATAAGAAGTTCATTTCAATTTTCATAAGTCTTTAACAAACGTTTTAATTTCATTTTTAAGGTTCAGTTTCAAGTTAAGCTAAATGTAAAGATTTTTGTTCATTTATCAAAATTAAAAGGGAATTAAGTATTCCCTAAGAGTTTACAAATCTTTTCACATTTAATCTATAAAAGGAAACATTAATTACAAGAGAGATTTTAAGCTATGTTTTTTAGCACAATCTCAACTCAAAGAAGAAGATATTTTTAAAACATATTAGCTAAGTATATTTTTGGGAGTAGTATTGAGCACCGATATGGGGATGCGGGTTCATATTAACTCAAGTCTCTGTAAACTATGTAGCCGTCATGGGTATCAAAGGGTCATATACTTTTTAGATGATCACATAAGTTAAGCTGGTGGATCTAGTTAGTCATTTAAGTTTCCTATATTTCCGACAAAGGTATAGGATGATCATTGGAATCACGAGGTAAATTGTTTTTTAATCATTGTAGCTCTTCAGAGTCTGTTTTTGGTTAGAGAAACTCCCAGATCAGTAGTTGCATGGTTACCCAAGAGGATCTTCTTAGTATGAATAGGGGTATGGGACTTCATTCATGCATTGCACAGGTAGACTTTGAGTTAAACCATGATATGTCTTTTCTTATGCTTATGAATTGATATTAGGATATTTTATATTTTACAAACATCTGAGAGCTATTTTATATCTTTGTATACACAGAGAGTTTACATCATGTTTTAAACAACTTTTCTTTACTATACACTTTCTTTGAAATTGCTTAATATTGAAATGAGTTTAGCTAAGTATTCATGAGTTTAGAAGAGCAAAGGTAAGTGTTTATTTCACAATATCCTTCAAGCCATTGTTGTTTAGCACTCCAACTTCGCTTACTATTACATTCAATGTACTGATGTTTGTGGGCCTAGATCGTGTTGTGATGCAGACGCATGTAACTAGGATTGGCATTCTAGTGCACTATTTATCCAGTGAGCATTTCAGAGTTAGTTGGTGAGCCTCATTGATTTCATGAGGATTCATTTTCATTGGTTTCTAGTTTAGTTCATTAGGATGTTGTGAGATTTTTCCCAACATCCATCTCATTTATTAGAGGCTTCATAGATAGTTAGTCAGATGTTAGTTCATTTGTTATTAGGTTGTTATTGACTAATGTTCATATTTGAGTTGCCATTTTGGCTAAACTAAATGTTTATTTTTAAAACATTTTAATTTCAATTCCAGACAGTTGCGCTAGTTAGCATCTTCATCCTTGCATTAATGCTTTACGTCTTTCACTGAATAAGTAAGTCGGACCAAGATCACACTTTCGCCCAGCAACGGTCTCCGAGTGCTGGCCAGGTCCAGGGTGTAGGCTCAGGGAGTGACAGAAGATAAACTTTGGCCCAACATAAATGAGTGTTCAGGGTCAGAAGTGTTTATTTATTGTTATTTGAAATAGTTCCGTGGGGTAATTGGAAACCCACAAACTTTAGATATCTTTTTGTAAATTCAGGATAACTTCACATGTAAATTTATGTGTTTTATTACTCTTAAAATCATTGATATATTAGTATCAACCATATGTGTATACCTATGAAATTTTATTAACCTACTATGATCAAATTAAATTATGCACACACATTGTTATCGCCACCTTCGACTATTGTTGCCTTAAGTGGAAGACCTAAATTCTCTTACAAAAGTTTTATCAACTATCATATACTATTTAATAAAGATTTAATTTTTTGATTTAGCTGTTCACGTCGTAAATCAACTGATAGATATTGGGCATCAATTTCTATTAATGTTATTAGATAAGTAAAATTTATTTGAGAGGGGATCTTGATCGTATATTGTAAGCTATGGTCTTACTGTATTTGTGGAATTACAAATATTTAGAAAAATATTCTCCAACTTTATCTATATATAATTATATTTTTGATCATATTGTTCAGGATATAGTATTAAAGTTACAATTTATCAATTTTTAATCATAATATATACAATACTTTTCAACATGATTTATCAATAATTTTAAACCATGTTTTTATCTAATAAAATAATTCAATGAATATAAATATGTACAATAATTTAACATGATAGAAACTCTTAAACAAGAAATAATATATCCACAAGTCTTAACCAAATGAGAATTGTAAATTAATTAATTTGGTCTCTTGATAACACTTATTTTATTTTGTGCTTGATCTTATTTCAAAAAAACAATTTTTGAGAATATTTATTTTGACCGGGTTATTTTGCACAAGGAATCTTCTAATTTTGAGTTAGCTCAATATGTTCCTCACTTGTTGTTTCTACGATTGACCGGAAATTAAATATAAAAAATAGCATCTAAGGAAGAAACTGTGTGTAAGCACGCGCATGTGTGTGAGTGCATTTTGAGAATTTGTTTTTGTGTGGGAGCATGTGCGTGCACGTGAGCATGTGTGTGCACGTGCTCATTCGCGCGAAAATAAAAGTATCTTATGAAAATTTGAGTTGGACGTCAAAAGGCGTAAGAAAGGATTAATTAGTTGATCATTCAAGATATTTTGTATTATATAAAATGATCGGAATTAGTGTGCATAACAAATTTTACATTTCAGCACATAAAAAACAGCATCTAAGCACCCGTATATCCGCTTCCTATAATTTTGGCACAAATTAAAAAGTAAATAATATTATATAAAATGAAATTAGAAAACTATAAAAGTACGTTGAACGTGAATCTCTTGTTGTGGAGGTACTTGGTGGTACATTTGGATATTGAAGATTTGTTTCAATGGCTACTCTTTGCATTCAATTGATCAAAAATATATCGATAATGTTACCACCCTTGAACAGTTACAAAAAGTTAACGTTTTCACATTATAATAATTGTGTTTGCTTAAAATACTACTTGCATAAACTAACTTTTAGAATATTAATCTTAAATTAGGTTTATATGTATACTCCTTACCGGAAAAAGAATACATGTGTTAATCTTGACATTATTCTTTTATTACAGGTGTCATGTATTTACTTAACATAAAATGTTAGTTGTCTGATACAATTAACAAACCCATTTATGGTACTTTCGTCGGTCTAATTTGTTTGTTTAATTATAATTTTCTAAGAAAAAATTTACCCTTGTAGTACAAGCTCTCATATATCCTCTTGAAGGAATGACAACCCTATTATAGTCTTAATAGTAGCCCTGCTAATAGAAGAACCATAAAAGTACCATTAGCAATGATGAATTAGGTCACCAACATTTTTTAATTGTGATTTTATATGATTTTCTTGATTATAACTTTATAATTTTAATTTATAAATAAAAATGATTCAAAATAAAAAGATAAGATGATAGCTCTGAAGAGAGAGAAAATTTCCAGCGTAAATAAGAGTTCATGGTCAAAAGTGTTTATTTTTTATGATTTGACATAGTTCCATGGGGTAATTGGGGTATAGGAGACCCACAGATTTTAGGTGTCTTTTTAAACATTCAGAACATCTTCACATGTTATTTAATAATGATATATTATTTTTAACCATATGGAATACGTACCAAATTTAATAAACTTACCACGGTCAAATAAAATTATACACACTAATGACTATCTCCGCCTTGGATTTTCTTTACCTTTAGGTGAAAGAGTCACGACTCGAGTCTACACCCTGGACTTGGCCTGCACTGGAAGACCATTGCTGGTCCATAGAAACACCCTCATCCAGGCTTACTAAAAGCGAAAGATTAACTCAAACATAAAAAGCTTAAAATGACTATAATTCATCAAATTAAACTTAAACTAAAACAAACTCTGAATAAAATAAATTATTCAACTCACCATATAATAAGCAACTTAAGTCTTTAAAACATTTAAACAAAGAAATCATACAAACTTCTCTATTATACTGACTATCTAGGAAGCCTCTAACTATAAAAGATAAACATCGGGACAAGATCCACTACGTCCCTACTAAACTAAAGAGAATCTCAAATGCTCTAAAAAAAAGGAGGCTCACTATAGTTAAATCAAACTTTCGGATGTATCAATGAGGTTCATATTGATGATCCTAAATACATTGTCTTCATTAAGAAAAGATGCAGGTAAAATGACTCAATACGTGGATGTAAGAGCATGTAAGGGGACATCTAAAACATAAACATAGGCTTAAACATGATAAAGGGGAAACATACTTAACTCTTTTCAAACTTACTCAACTCAAGGAATACTCAAGGATACTCAAACTACTCTAACTTACTCAACTCAGAAGTACTCAAGGATAAGATACTCAACTCAGCAAAACTCAAGAATAATGTACCAGACACAATGAAGTACTAATTAACAAAAGATACCCAACTAGAGAAAATCAACTCATGATACTTAAGGAGAAAGCAATAGTAAAAGATGCAGTATATTTGGAAAGTTGTAAGATTGTAGATAGAAACTCGGTGTAATGAAAAATAAATCGATATTCTTATGACCTAAACCGTCGTGATTGCCATCCACACTCACAACCGCTGACAGAACCACTACTACCATCAAAACTAAGTAATAATCTAAACTAAGGAACTTAAGTTACGGAAGTAAGTTAATGACTACGTACGAAGTTTATCCATAAATAAACAAATATATAACAACTAATATACGGAAGACAACCTAGAATCAGAAAGTCAATGTACCAAAACAGCTAACAATTGATTCAACTCTAAACGAGATTTACTACTAGACTAATCATCTATCTAAAATAAATGTTTATGTCCGAAAATGGAATGCTTAGACAAAAGAGAACTCTATGGAAGCCCGGAATTTGTGACTCACCCTTGAAGTCGATTTGATAATCTCTATACTCCTAAGCGAGGTCTGGCTATAATCGCTTGAAGATATCACGTACTCAAAAAAAATATAAGAGCAAGTGCACAACTAGTATAGAACCACATTGTACTGGTAGGATCAAGCAGTTATCCCACTAGTGCAACATAAAAAAGTTAAAATATATTGTAATGACATGCAGATATATTAGCATATTGAATATCATCATCAGAAAGAATCAATAACACATTTCACATGTTTCATCATATCATTGATCCTCTCATAGAACCCAAACAGAAACAGTTAGCTTGTCGGAATGTGGAAATTTCATTTCATAGTTGTTCCAGAACGTGACAACCCGATCCAGTAGTTGTGCCGAAACTTGGCAACTGATACAAGTTTACGTTTTGGAATGTAGTTGGAATGTGGTATCCCGATCCAATGGTTGTGCCGAAACATTGATACTTAATTTAATTTTTGTGCCAAAACGTGGCAATCTGATCGAAGTTATCTTGTTTGAACGTTGCATATGATCCACAATCAAAATGAGAAGTACATCATCAAGATCATACATATAAGTCATGATTTAAGGGTATTCGTAATTCCTATATCTAATTTTCAATAAGTGTGATCAACATTTCAACATGCATACACGTACACGTATAATAATAAACCACAAACAAGCATATATCACGTTATCATAGAATCACAACCATGACCTACCTCGACATAATACTTCTATCTAGATTTATTTTGCTTGTTAGTGATCTATAAACAACGGATAATAACTAGGAATAAATAGATAATAACTAATTACATGAAGTACTAACAAATCCATGAATGTAAACCAAACCCATGATCCTAAATAGCCAAATTAAGGTTGTTTCCACTATGAAATCCATCAAGAAACCCTACCCCATCTACATGCTCTCAAGAGACATGAGTTATCTCAACTCAAACTCGTCTGTCCATCTGTTCTCAAAACTACTCCCAGAATACGTAGCTCATATGTTAAAAAAATAACTTTTAAGTTGATTTGAGATAATTACTCAAAAATTTGTCTTAAAAGAGATGGTACTCTAACTACTCAAAACTCTTTTAGAAATATTAGTATCCTCAAATCTTAAATGTGAAAATATTTACTCTTGAGAATACATAGTTCTCATTTATCATTTTAAAGAAAATGGACTTTTCTCTTACTCTTTAATCAACTCAATGTTTAAATCTTAAAACCAGTTTTAAAATACTTGTAAAAGACTTCTTCAAATATGGTTCATGCTGAATTATGGACGTGAATGACTCAATGCAAGGTTTTCAATAACCATACATAGAACTCAATACTTGGAAATCAAAAAATTCAAAGATACTACTCTCCTCAAAGGTACTCAACTGATGGAGTTCATGCGGAACTTATGTGCATGAACGCCTCGAATCAAGGTTCTATATAAAAATAAGGAACTCGTTAATACAACTTTTCTCATTCTAATACTTACTTTCTCATAACTTAGTTTAGATCAATAGTTGATCTCAAAGGATTAAAAATTGAATTCAAAATCTTTCTTGAACTCGACTCTTAACTCTCTCTTGAATGTGATATTAATTTCAGAGTTATAGTTCATGATAGGAAGGATCTTGAAATGATATATTAATCTCATGCATACATTCTCCTCACTATCATTCTCACATACTTGAGTCTTGAAACAAGTTATTGGAATTGTAGAATACTCCTCAAGAAAAAAGGCACAAAGGGGTTTTATCAAACAGGTTTGAAAGAACTCTCAAACATGACTCTCAACTCTACGTCAAATCTGATTTATGTATTCAAAATTGCGATTTGTGATAGGAAATTTCTTTTGATATTTAGGAGTAGTTTTAGATAGTTAAATATGAGAATCGATCAAGAATTCATTGTTTGAAAGCAAGTCCGAGACGTGGAGATGCATTTTAATACTTTATCATGATTTAAATTTTGAGGATAAGAGGTCAGTGAACTCTCAAAGATGAGAAGAAAATTTATGTGAAAGGGGAAGGCAGGTTCGCGAGCTGAGCAAAGTGCCATATTCGCTCGACTTTTTCCTTCTTCATTTTCTAATCGAAATTTTCCTAAAGTCGAATTTTTTCTCAAGAACACAATAAAATACTCATATTAAACTCTAAAATCAATATGATTTCATCAATAACACAACAATGTCATTGAAATTCAAGAACAAAAACAAATTTCAGGAACATAATTCAAGAACATCATACTTTAAACTTTCTAGAACGATTTGAACACTGAAATTGACATGATTGATGTGTTGGTGAACAAACCCAACACCATGGAAGCTTATGAAATAACAGCTTCTTGAAGAACTTGAATGAAAGTCATTGAAGTAGAACGCTAGCCTTAGTGTTTCTTGAAATTATTGAGCATAGAATTTCTGGAGTGGGTGAGAGGGTTTGATTTTGTGAATCTGCTTTTCTATACGTTTATGGAAATTTAGATGACATCATAATTATTATTAGGACGAAAATAAAACTAAAAGTAAATAAAATGATCTAGGATTAAGAGTGATTTTTCACTAAACAGTGAGATCTATATTGGCTCCGTACCGTGGAGCAATAGCAGAGCTCCTACAAGGTTTGTGCATCGTTAATAAAGAAGTCATAAATTTTTACTCAAACTTCGAATTTAGCAAAATCAGTGGCGTTGGAAAGAGGAATCGAAGGGATTTAATTCTCCATCTTGTAGCTCACCTAACTCATCATGTACTATGAGTTATGGTTGTTTGAAGTTGACTTAAACTTAAGAAAAACATAAAAATGACTTGAATGATTTTATCTTTGGTTCTTCTTGGAACTTCAGGTTCTCTCTATAGTGACCTTAACACTCAAGAAATTTTGAATTCCTTGCAAAATATCACTCGTTAGAAGAAGCGTTTGAGTCTATGTCCTAAAACTTTCTAATGTGTTACAATATCTCCCCCTTGGGATCATTTGTCCTCGAATGACGACTGGACTGGGTATAGAATGGGGTTACTCTAACTTAAGGTCTGAGTCAAATGGTCCTCTCTTACTATATTCAATATTAACCCAAATCATTAAGTAACGTTCTACACTTCCCTATAGGTAATTTCATCCAAAGATTATTACTTTTTCCAACAACATTGGGCTCATATAAGAATCACCAAATAATTAACGACACCATATTCAAGCTTTATACTCTAACAACTACATGGACTCCCACTAACCATCTCCTTAAGAAATTCTAAACACTTGACGTTATTTCTGATCTTATTATCTCCCCCCTTAGGTCTAGAGCTGATACTTGAAGGATATGTAACTATTTCCACATTGACAACTCAATTATAGAATCTAGAAAAACATAAAAAATTATTACTTTATTGGAACCTCATCTGGTAACATACAATCTTAGCACACGTCGTAATGTTATTGTTACTATTGTGACTTATCCACACTTTAATGGCCTTAACGTTAGGGTCTCTCAATTGTACCACTAATATCTATTGAAGCTAATCACCTCAATTCTATGCCTACTCTATGTCATGTCTTCTAGATGAACTCTCAAGACTTTCAACATCACCCTTATGTTGTCTTTCTTTTGATCATGACACTTACTCAAATTCAAGCTTAATATTTATGAATAAACCTTAATATCAATATGATAGCTCGCTTACTATACTAATTTACAACTACTAGATGCAAAGTCAATAATCACTTCTCCCACTAATGTTCATGACAAATAATCAATCTTTACCTCTTAGTGATCATACTTACAATTTACTATCACATTTCCTTACTCAACTTGAGTACTATTCATTCATTCACTATACATCAATGCCTAATTAATTTTGTTATACTTTGAGCATCACGGGCTTTCTCTTAAAGATTATAAGCCTAGCTTAGAGTTATAACCTCATGAATAATCTCTCTTCTATTCACCACTTGTTGCTGGTCATTACTAACAAAACATCATCATAACCCCTTTCTAATTAAGGTATACTCTAACTTATTTTGACTTGCAACTCTTACTCTATCTAATATCATGAGCTTTTCACAATTTATCACTTCCTATTCTACCCATATGGGAAAACTCCACATTCATAATTTACTAGGTACATGACTATACCAACATAGTTTGTCTAAATATAATCTTCCTTAATTAGGTAACTCAACATGCACATACTTTCCTTTAAGTCTAGACACTTTTTGATACTAATACTTATAGAATCATAACCCATACTATCTCTTCGGGTAAAATTCTTACACATGCTCTAAACGTACCTTCTCATAAGGATCTCAGTTGAAACCTGGTTAGGGAAGATAGTAGAACTCGCTTTTAGCCCAAAAGCACGATTCACGTCAATATGGGTATAATTCTCTAAAACTCAACACTCAACTTACTCTTGGGATTCTCTCAAGCCCCTCTTGAGTCTCATGACTTTCTTACGATTTCTCCTAAACAACACATCGATAAAGCCCTGAGTTTTCTAATCAACCACCTCTACTATGGTTGGTAGTTGAATGAATGAATCTTGGAAACGCACAAGTATGAATAGATCTCTAAGTCTTAGCTCTATTACACAATTAAAAGTGTGAAAGAAAGGAAATTTTTCCTAAATGTATGTAGTCCCTCATTTGTAGAAGTAGGGCCCTCACAACCATAAAACATCTTACCTGACACGGCTTCATAGAAACATTAGGAAACTTGAACTCTGTGCTCTGATACCAAGTTTTTCACGACCCGAGCTTATACCTTTGACGTGGTTGGAATTTGAAGACCATTGCGGGTCGTCAATCGAACTCTCATCCTGGTTGAAAAGAAACATAAGACTAACTAAGCCATACAAAGCTTGAAAGTTAATAAAAATTCATGAAACTTACATAGCTTTTATTAAATAGAAATATCTGAATAAAATAAATTAATCAACTCGCCATAAAATAGGCAACTTAAGTCTTTAAAACATAAATAAAATTAATAATACAAACTTCTCAACTATAGATATATTGACGCCGCTAACTAATAAAGATAGATGTTGAGATAAGACCCACGACATCCTAGAAAAAAACCAACTAAAATCGTTCTCAATTAAGGAGGCACACCATAGTTAACTCGAACTCCAGATGTATTAACGAACCTCCTATTGATAATCCTGAATATCAGTGTCTATATCTTGAAAATATACAGACCAAATGGATCAGTACATAGGATGTAAGATCATGTAAGACGAATAATAAAATATAAACATAAGCTAGAACTTATTAGAAGGGAAACATACATACCTCTTTTCATACTAACTGAACTCAAGGAATACTCAAGGATACTCAAACTACTCAAAATTACTCAACTGAGAAGTAATTAATGATAAGATACTCAACTCAATAAAACTCTACAATAGGGTACCAGACAGAGTGAAGCACGAATCAACTAAAGATACCCAACTCGAAACACTCAACTCATGATACTAAAGGATAAAGCAATAATAAAAGGTACAATATCTTTGGACAGATGTAAAACTATAGATAGAAACTCAATGTAAAAAAATACAATAATACTGTGTGTTTATATAAATATGTAATGAAACTTTGAGTTTCTCTAGACGACAACTAACACTATGTGCCTAAGTGATGATATATCGTCTTGCCCACGCTCCTAGTCCTATCTTATACTTTGCCTTCATATAGAATGCCTTAACTAAGTAGATCCACTAGTATATGATAAAAAGAACAAAGGTATAATCTAAAAAATGATCCTTTCTACCCATGATGGATACATGGTTTATGGAGACGTGAGTTATCTTACCTCAAACTCGTCCCTATATCAGTGCTCAATATTACTCCCAAAATACTTAGCTCATATATTTAAAAACATACCTTTTTCTTTGATTTGAGATAATTAACAAAAGTATTTCTTTTAAAAAAGAACTTACTCAAACTTCTCAAAACTCTTTTAGAAATCTCATCTTAAATGTAAAAACATTTACTCTTGGGAATACTTAGTTCCCATTATCATTATAAAGAAAATAAACTTTACTCTTAATGCTAATTACCCAACTCAAAGCTTAAGTCTTAAAACAAGTTTTAAAATATTGGTAAAAGTCATCATAAAATATAGTTCATGAAGAATATGGATGTGAACGACTCAATGCAAGGTTTTCAATAACCATAGATAGAACTCAATACTTAGAACTGAAGGACTTTAAGGATACTACTCCTCTCAAATGTACTCAACTTATAGAGTTCATGCGGAAGTTAGGGGAATAAAGATTCAACTCGAAGGTCTACATAATAATATGGAAGTCGTGAATACAACTCTTCTTGTTCTTAAACTTACTTTCTAAGATCTTAGTTCAAATCGATTGTCGATGTCAAAGCATGCACAATTGAACTCAAAACCTTTCTTGAACTCGACTCTTCACTCTCTCTTAAATGTGAATGATGAATTAAAAAGTTAGGGTTCATTGATACGCTCAAACTTACTTCTCAAATAATTAAGAAGTAAAGCGGTCATGTCAAGTACATAACCCAACTAGTGAGGTTGGGATCGTTCCCACGAGGAAAATAGTCTAGACTTAACTTCAATCTATTATTACTTTTGTTTAGTCAATGACTTCCTTGGAAAGTAAAAACAATAAAAGGGGGTTTCTATTTCTAAATGAATGATAATAACTACCTAAATTGAAAGAGACACTTAACAGCTTTGAATGTTGCATTTTAATCAATTAATCAAAGTAACTAGGGTTTACGTGTTCCCCACAGGTTCATAATTTGATAATTCTAACTATAAGAATTCTTTTCTAGTATCTTGCATGCAAAGTTATAAGTTATGTATTTCTAAATACTTGATCCGGCATATAGAAAATCTCACTCCGTACCTTGGTCCGGCTACGTGTGTTGCTATCCTAACCCTTATCTTTACCTCTTATTAAGCATCGACTTCGATATTTGACTAAGTTATTACCTCGTACCAATCAATACTAGCCTATTAGATAGTATACACTAAATCTATGTTGATAATTCTTTTCCTATTATCTACCTCCTTGGTCCGGCAAGTAGCATTAAGGCGAGTTCTAACGTTGGCCATCCGTTAAAAAGACTTCTAAACGAAAGAATTATTAGTACATGCAAGACACTATTCTAGTATTGTTATTTTAGTTAGGTTTTATCTCATTATTTGCCTACGGTTCCCACAACCCTAGTTATGGATTTTAGTTACCCATAGTCATAATCACAATATTCAAATATATTATATAAGAATTCATGTAGTTACTTCAATGAGAAAGAGTAAAATCCGAAAGTTTGCTTGATTAATCACCAAAAACAACCAATAATCACTTGTGAGAATCTCAATGTAATCAATAATCTCACAAAAAGTCTAATGATAATCAAAAGGTGTCTAACAATACGGAGTCTAATAATGATCCACAATATAACAATACGGAGTCTAATAATGATCCAGAGTCTAACCTCAAAATCGTGGTTTTTCGAACTATTTATAGAAAATAAAAACCTAATTAAACAAGGACTCTATTTGCTTGAAATCTGTCAAAACGCGGCTGGGTCGACAGACCTCGCGACGGATCGTCGTGGTCACGACGAACCGTCATGGACTCCGTCGTCCCATACTTGTGCAATTTCTTCTGGTTCTCTCTTCATACCCTGAACGGCAAGTATGACGGACCGTCACAAACACGATTGTCCATCGAGGGTCTTCGTTCCAAAATACTTCCACTCTTGGAATATGGGTACTGGATTACTTCTCTGAACTTCATGACGAACCTGTAGGACGGACCGTCATAGACACAACGGACCGTCATGTACTTCGTAACCCCACACTTGGTCAGACTTCCCCATCTTCCTTCAGCAGCTGCACTACGCTGCCACCTACAGACCGTCACAAGCAGGACGGACCGTCACAAGCTCCGTAGGTGGTCTCTTCTGCATTTCTTCGCTCAAAATCTCCGCATTCATCTTTGGACAGATTTCCTGCAAATGAAGAGAAACTTATATAAAAATTAGCACAAGAAGGCTTTTGGACACACTAGACTTTAAGGAAAAAGTATTAATAATACCGTGAAACCACTGTATATCAACACCCTCAACTTAAATTCGTTTTTTGTCCTCAAGCGACGCACTATGACTCAATACACAATCTTTGTACAATAGTATCCATGTGTTATCCTTTGCAATCATTTGTCTGTTCAATCCCGATTAATCTCATCATATCTATGCATGCTATCACTATTAGGCTTCAATTATGTGGGATCAGAACATGACACAGACTCACCATGCACTAACACCTATCCTCTTCAATTTCTCACCGAGGTGCTAACCATTCCGGTATTGCAACTAGTGTCCTCACTTAAAGACAAAATCCTCATTTTTTTAAACAATGATTTCAGTTTGAGTATAAGGATTACTTTTCAACACTCACTCTCAGAACAAAGTCACACTCATTCAAACCTATTGCCATAAGCTTTCCCTTATTTTCACTGCCTTAAGTTCGCTATACAACCCTTAGGATCACGATAGGACTTTCTTACCTTGTAACATCGGCTCAGGGTCAGGTAGGGTATATTTAGGTATACTTTAGTGACTTTTTGGCCTCCTTGAAATATCGGCTAAACATACCATTTCTATCATTTCATCTCGCCCAGTTTCTCATATTCTTTCACCTTGCTATTTTCACTTCTTTCTTCATTTGTGTAAGTGAATCTCTTTTTTTCTTGCTTGTATTTCTTGTATACTTTTATTTTTCTTTAGTTTTCTTTCAACTAATTCTTGAGTCACTTTACTTTTGTTCTTTCTCTCTCTTTGTTCTTTCAACCCCACTTTCAAGAGCATTCCTCATAATAGCCACCCTCAACTCATGGCTTTGCCGTGAGTCAAGGTACACAATACCCAAAGTTCGGTCAGGGCCATAATGAAGGTTTTTTACTGCATTAGCCACCCTCAACTTATGCTTTTGGCATAAGCTGAGGTGCACATGTCCAAGGAGGGACCACGGCCAACACATTATTCCTAGAAAAGATCAGTTGGGGTGAAAAAGAAAGATCTAATTTAAGCTCAGATCATTTGGAACAAAGAAGGATAAATTTCATTTGGTTTTCGTTTATTTAGGCTAAAAATGGGCTATATCGAATAAGGACCTATGATCCTTTCCTAATTGTCTATTACAGCTTACTTTTAGAAGGACTAACCAGGCAAGTTCTAGCTCAGTACAAATAGTGGACTATTCAAATCTTCCTCACACTCACTTGACATCTCATAACTCCACCAGATTATCAGACACCTAGTTCGAATTTTAGACTTAGGGTAATGCAATGGTGTACCTCTATGTCATTCTTAGAGCCACACAATTATCAATAACTATGCCTAGTCATGCATCATTTTCCAATTTATCAGGATATCATATTAGCCATCATACTCCAGAAGTAAACTATGTATAAAAGATATAGACATGCTGGTTCAATAGAAAAAGTAATCAGTCTTTTGGGGAAAAAGAACACAAGCAAGAAAACCCCAAAAGAGGATAGTGAATTGGGTTACTAAGAATTCACCCTAACACTCACTTTCCATTTACCCCACCCCCTACAAAAAAACATGCAATTGTCCCCAATGCATAAAAATTTAAATACTAGAGTGGTAGGTGAAGCAAACCTGTGGCGCAAAGCGCCATCGATCAGCAAGCTGGTGGGTCCGGTTCCCCGGAACCCGCGTCCTCTACAATCTGGACACCCTCAGTGGTGTCCTCAGCAACAACCGCACTATCAGCAGTGCCTCCCGCTATCTCCACAGTTTGAGAGCTAGACGCCCCAGCCGCTAACTCTCCTGCTCTCATCTGGTGCGCCGCCTCCACAGTAAGTGAGGCTCTCCTCGCAGCCTCCATCTCACGGCACTCCTTCTTCCGTGCTCGCGCCTCATCCTCTGCTCGACTCCTACGCCTCTTGGCATGCTCTCGAGGGGGAGGTGGTGGAATCTCTGAAGTGGCGAATAGGGCCGCCAATACTGTGTCTTCAGCAGGCTCGACAGAAGGGGCCTCAGACTCCGGCACCCTAGCGTCTAAGATCGTGTCGATATCTGCGCGAAGACTGTCGACCGCAGCCTGAAGAGTTGACACATCTACCGGAGGGGCTGGCCGGGCTAGCACCCGCAACTCAAAAGTGTCCAAGCACTGGTGAACCTCAGCGATCTTCCGCTCTGTATACTGGACCATTTTCCGCTCCAGGTGATCTTTTGTCTCGGTAATGGACCTCTGCATCCACGGCTGGATATGATGCAGAAGTGTAGCCATTTGCGCCTCTAATTTTTGGACCCTAGCAAGAGGGACCAACGCGGGTAGAGGGGCTATGCGAGAGGAGCTCGGGGCAGTGCCTACCCGGGATAGACTCGACCGGGGTAGTGTCAGTGGACGCTGCCTGCGTAGCCGTGCGGGCCTGGGCTACCGTATCGGCAAGATCGTCAGCAAGTGGGGGCAGCTCTGGACGGGGTCCTTTGCGTGGAGCCAACTCATTGGCCTCATCTCTGATGAGGCCGACATCAACAGTGCCCTGCGGGGTCTTGAGCTGATCTGCGTGCCATATAGGCACACCTGCGGACCTGCAGAGAGAAAAGATCATGCACGGGAAAGGGTAAGTAGTTGTGACCTTGAAAGCCCTATCGTGCATGACTGCCTTTAGAAGCCACGTGAAATCCACCTCGAACCCGGCTATCATCGTCGCCATCAACACTGCTCGATCCCATGTAACGATATTATCAGTGGCTGTGGGGGAAAGGCAGTGGCGGACAATCAGCCACAAGAACTTCGCCGTGAAAGTGAGGTTGGCCTTGTTGATGGCCCCCTTTGGCTCGGTCACCCAGTCGGAACCCTCTCCATCAACTGAGAGGTGCAGGGCCATCCACCTCTTCGTGGTCTCTCTCAGCGATGGCTCGCGCAGGAACTGGCCATCATTAACAAGCTCCCATCGGTAGTCAAACTCGGTAGTGAGAGGGGTCCGAGTAGCATCAACACCCTCGCCGTATAGAAACCGGCGAATGGAAGGCAGGGAAATGTCGACCTGAATGCCCTGTACTTGGACCTGCTCCAGTGGGGCCGTTTGGCGGGGGCAGACCGCCTATCAATCTGTGATCGGAGAGTCGCTACGTAGGATGCGTAGAACTCTCAGACCATTTCTTCACTGTAACGTCCCAACGAACGTGCTGTCCACTCTAGGCGATGCCTGGTGAAGAGATTGTGGATCTCAGGCATCGTCGGGAGACTCCCTTTAAGGACCCGCTGCTCCAAGGTGAGTGTTCGAGTCATAACTCCTTTTTCAGTCAGGAACTTGGCGTCGGAGTAGACTTGAAATTGCCCGTCGACACACCACCGGTTGGGCTGGTCAGTGGCTGGGGTGAGGGCCTGAGCTGGTGAACCTAATGTGGATTCCGAATTATCAGCCTCATCAGACGAGGCCGACGCTGCAGCGGTGGCGGGTTCTTGGAACCTCAGCAGAGCCGGAGGCTTTCCGACCATGATACTGCTAAGGAACCAGACGCTCCTTCTTCATTTGTGGCTGACCCAGAGGGTGTGCCGGTCAGTGTGCGCTCTTCATCAGACTGGGAGGAAGTGACTACGCCGGAGGCCACCTTTTTGGGTGTGGCTCTGGGAGCACGTGCAGTACGGGAAGGGGTGGAACTGCCTGGGGGCACATACTCGGGGTCACGCTCATCATCAGAGCCAATGACCATGCGGGCAGACAGGGCGATAGACTTCGATCGCCCGCGTGCATAAATTCGATCTTGCTTGGGTGCCATAGTAGATAGTACCTGTAAAGGATCAATATTTCTATAGTAAGAGTGAAACACGACGAGCCAAGTGACGGCTCTTCGTGGCGATGACGGACCGTTATGGGGTACGTCGTGTCTCACTTAGACTATGTATATATGGAGAACCCTGAACGATACTCTCTGACTAGTATGACAGTATGTGCAGGACGGACCATCACAGGTACGACGGTCCGTCGTAGGTGTCCGTCAGAGGACACTTAGAAAAAAATATGGAGACCCTAAGGGGAGGGGTCTCTAACCGTCATAACGGTCATGCACGACGGACCATCGTGGGTATGACGGTTCGTCCTACTCGTCCTTAGAGAAATAGAGAGAGACCCTTAGAAACAGGGTCTATGACAACCAGAACGGTTGTGCAGGACGGACCGTCGTAAAGACGATGGTCCGTCACATGGGTCCGTTGAAGGACACTTAGAAAAATGGAGAGAGACCCGTAGAAACAGGGTCTCTAACAACCATAACGATTGTGCAGAACGGACCGTCGTAAAGACGACGGTCCGTCACATGGGTCCATTGAAGGACACTTAGAAAAAGTGAGAGACCCTCAGAAATAGGGTCTCTGACAACAAGAACGGTTGTGCAGGAAGGACCGTCGTAAAGACGACGGTCCGTCGCATGGTTCTGTTGGAGGACACATAAAAAAAATTGGGCAGTGGGGTGTTAGGGCTATTGGAATGGACCCTACGACGGTCCGTCGTGGGTACGACGGTCCGTCATCGGGGTCTCGTTCTGTTGATCAGCGACAGAAATGGGGGTACCCCAAGCATCCCCGATGAACCCAAATCGAACTTGTAGTGTTTTGGACCTACATTTGTCTAACCCAACAACCTAGGAAACTAGAAATGGAAAAGCACCTATGTCTAGGGTTGTAAACACGGCAATTTCAAACATTTTTAAGCTAGGTTAGACAGAATCTTATATAAAAGAAACGAACATATCACGATGAACTAAGCTAATACTAATTAATAAACAAAAATGCACGATAAATGAGTAGAAATTAGAGACACATACCTTATAATTGGAGAAAAACAAGATGGACAAGTACTCGGTGACCAGGAAGACACCCACAGCAGAACCTCCGACTAGTAGATTATAACTTTTAGGGCTTTGGAGAATTTTGGGGGAACAATGATTGAGGGAAAGATTGTGGAAGTTGAAAAGAGAGGGAAATGGGAGGAATAATGAAGGAATGGGGGTGAAATGAGGGGTTGGGGAGTTTAAATGGTGACATTTTATTAAAAAAACTCCAACCGGGTCGGGTAGGGTACGCCTCATTAATGACGCGACAATTCCCTGACGACGGTCCGTCTCAGTTGTGACGAACCGTCGTTTGTTCCGTCGTGTGTGCCCTAGTTTTTGAAAATAACAGAAAGAAGTACCTGGTACGATGGAGGCATACGACGGTCCGTCGCACGCGCAACAGTCTGTCTATGTATCCGTCAGTGACTGCTGCAGAGTAATTTTCGGTAGAATTTCCTGGTGATGTGCCTGCAAATTTAAAAACCCATTAGTAGAAAAATGCTACCATTACTAAAAAGACTATAAGTATTGGGTTTCCTCCCACAAGCGCCTGATTTAATGTCGTGGCACGACTGGGGACACTTGATTACTCAGACTTCATCAAGATGGTATGCCTCTATCACTTCATTCGCCGATTCAGCATGCCCGAAATAGACTTTTATGTGTTGTCCATTCACCTTGAACTGCACACCCTCCTTAGTTTTCAACTCAACTTCGCCATGAGGGAATAGTTGGGTAACCAAGTAAGGACCAGTCCATTTGGACTTGAGCTTGCCCGGAAACAAGCGCAACCTGGAATTGAATAAAAGCACCAAATCCCCGACAATAAACTCTCGTTTTTCAATTTTGTTGTCATGGTACTTCTTCATCTTTTCTTTGTATAGGGCTGAGCTTTCATAGGCTTTCAGGCGAAATTCATCTAGTTCATTCAATCTATTTAACTGTTGTTCTGCAACTTCGCTCCAATCCATTTTCAACTTCTTCATAGAACACATGGCTTTATGCTCTAACTCAACCGGAAGATGACAAGCTTTCCCATATACAAGTTGGTATGGAGAAATACCTATGGGAATCTTATATGCCGTCCAGTAGGCCCAAAGAGCATCATCAAACCTCCTTGACCAATCCGTTCTACTAGCGTTCACTGTTTTTGACAATATCTGTTTGATCTCCCTATTCGACACTTCAACTTGCCCACTAGTTTGAGGGTGGTAAGGAGTGGCCACATTTTGGCGAACCCCATATTTCTCCAATAACTCCTTGAACAATCTGTTGCAGAAGTGGGAGCCCCCATCACTAATAATTGCCCTTGGGGTGCCAAAACAAGAAAATATATTCTTTTTCAAGAATGTAGTGACACTCTTCCCTTCATTGTTTGCGAGGGCGATGGTTTCGACCCATTTAGATACATAATCAACTGCTACTAGAATGTACTTCATTCCATGAGAACTCACAAAAGGGCCCATAAAGTCAATACCCCAAACATCAAGTAACTCAATCACAAGAATGGGGTTTAGAGGGAGCTCTTGCTTTCTTGAAATGCTGCCATCTCGTTTGCATCTGTCACATGCTTTAGCAAACTCATGAGCATCTTGATAAAGAGTTGGCCAATAGTTACCACATTGTAATATCTTACTAGCGTTTCAGATACCGCTGTGATGTCCACCAACGGGTGAGGAATGGTATGCCTCCAACACACTCAACATCTCACATTCTGGTACACAACGCCGAATAAGACTGTCGGCACAACTCCTATATAAGTATGGTTCATCCCAAAAGAACTTCTTCACATCGTACATGAACTTTTTTCTTTGATGAAAGGACAAGTCCGATGGAACAACATCACTAGCCAGATAGTTCGCAAAATCTGCGAACCATGGGATCAAGTCTTGTGAAGCAGCCAATATATGCTCATCGGGGAACTTATCATCAATGTCAGTCTTATCCCCTAACTCTCTCATAGCTTCATCCTTTAGACGAGACAAGTGATCAGCAACTTGATTTTGAGTTCCCTTTCTATCCATCACTTCAAAGTCAAATTCTTGCAGAAGTAATACCCAACGAATCAGCCTAGGTTTCGCATCCTTCTTTGCCATCAAATATCTCAATGCTGAGTGGTCAGTATGCACTAGAACTCTAGTACCTAGCAAATAGGAGCGAAATTTCTCAAAAGCAAAGACTACTGCAAGGAGTTCTTGCTCGGTTACTGTGTAGTTCTTCTGAGCTTCATTTAGGGCTTTACTAGCCTACTAAATGGGGTGAAGGATTTTGTTTTTTCTCTGTCCCAATACTACACCAAGAGCCACCCCGCTAGCATCGCACATCACCTCAAATGGACTGTTCCAATCCGGAGAAATAATGTTAGGCGCAGACACCAATTTGTCTATTAGCTCACTGAATGCTTTAAGACAGGATTCATCAAAACAAAATTTACAATCTTACTCCAGCAGTTTGCACAATGGATGTGCAATCTTTGAAAAGTCTTTGATGAATCTCCAGTAAAAACTTGCATGCCCAAGAAAGCTTCTCACACCTTTCACAGAGATCGATAGGGAAATTCTCTCTATTACCTCGACATTAGCTCGATCAACCTCTATGCCCTTTTCTGAAAAGCGATGACCCAAAACAATACGCTCTTTCACCATGAAATGACCTTTTTCCCAATTTAGTTCTAAATTGCAGTCTTCACATATCTTAAGGACCTCAGATAAATTGGTCAAACACCGCTCGAATGAATCACCACCACAGAAAAATCATGCATAAAAACTTCTATAGTATCCTCCACCATGTCAAATAATATCGACATAATACATATCTGAAATGTGGCGGGTGCATTGCACAACCCAAACGGCATTCTTCTGAACGCAAAGGTCACATATGGACAAGTAAAAGTGGTTTTCTCTTTATCTTCTGGTGCAATAGAAATCTTATTTTACCCCGAATATCCATCAAGAAAACAGTACCACCCTTTTCCGGCAAGTCTATCAAACATCTGATCCATATAGGGCATAGGAAAGTGGTCTTTTTCAGTCCATGAAGTTAGTTTGCGGTAATCCATACACACCCTCTATCCAGTAACCGGTCTCATTGGAACAAGTTTATTTTTTTCGTTGGGGACCACAGTCATTCCCCTTTTCTTAGGTACACACTAAACCGGGCATACCCAACTACTATCGGCGATTGGATAGATTACTCTGGCATCCAACCACTTAATGATTTCCTTCTTCACGACCTCTTGCATAGGAGGATTTAAGCGTCTCTGGTGCTCAATACTTGGCTTATGGTCAGGCATGAGTTTGATTTTATGAGAGCAAATACCAGGAGGGATCCCAATAATGTCCGCAATAGTCCACCCAATAGCCCTTTTAAACCTTTTTAGCACCTTCACCAAACACTCAACTTGTTGTTCATTCAGGTCTGATGCAATGATTACCGGCAAAGTGTCACCATTTCCTAAGAATTCATACCTGAGATGAGGTGGGAGAGCTTTTAGTTCTAATTTTGGAGCCTCCTCTATAGATGGTTTCGCGGATGGGGACTCGCGATTCTTCATATATAGCTCATATTTCTTTGGTTTAAACCGAACATCACCTCGGTCAAGAGCCGCGACTAATGACTCATACTCTTCAATGCAATCGCTATCAAAATTCATTATCACTGCCGCTAATGCTTCTACAGCTAGACGTTCTTCTATTTGTGTCTCAGATGTCTCACCCATGTTGTAGGACATAGCAGATACTGATTGAAGTTCACCACTCTGCCTCATGGACCTACAAATCTTAAAGGTCACTTCCTCATTGTTCAATCGAAATTTCATCTGCCCCTTTTCCATGTCTACTAAGGCTCTTCCCGAAGCAAGGAATGGCCTCCCAAGAATAATAGGCACTTCAAAATTTACTTCACAATCAAGAATAACAAAATCTGCCGGAAATATGAACGACTTTACTTTTACTAGCACATCCTGGAGTATCCCTATAGGCCTTTTTACTATTCGATCAGCCATCAGTAGCCACATCGCAGTGGGCTTTGGATCACCCAAACCCAACTTCTTGTAAATCGAGAGGGGCATGAGATTTATTCTTGCCCCAAGATCACATAATGCTTTCGCAAAATGTAATAGTCCGATTGTACAAGGAATAGTGAACGCACCTGGATCTTCTTTGTTTTGTACCAGAGATCTTTTAGCAATAGCACTACAATGCTGCATTCTATCATCATCCTCAAAAGTGACCGATCTTTTCTTTGTGACAAGATCTTTCATAAACTTGGTGTAACCGGGCATTTGTTCTAAAGCTTCTACCAAAGGGACATTGATAGAAAGTTGCTTCAACATTGTTATAATACGCAGATATTTACCATCCTCGGTCTTTTTCAATAATCATTGAGGAAATGGGGGTGGTGGCCTAGGCATGAGAGTTACCTTTTTAGGCACTTCAGCATCTTTTAGAGTGTTATCCTCCAATTCACCATCAACATCTACCACTTTGTCAGTATCTTTTGGCACCTTTTTCTCATTAGACGGCATAGGTGGGTCAATGGTTTACTTGCCACCGCGAGTAGTAATTTCCATACAATGTCCATCATTTTTCGGGTTTTGGACAGTGTTGCTAGGAAGAGTGCCCGATTGCCCTGTGTTCACAGTCGCAGATAATTGGGCCAATTGTAACTCAAGTTGCTTAATCGATATTGCATGTGTATCGACTTTTTGCCCAATACCCGCTAAATCATTCCTCAACTCTTTATTGTGCTCATCACTAGCATCGAACCTCCTCATCATTTTATGCCACATATCCTCAACTCGCGACATACTACCTCCACCATCCCTAGGAGTAACTTCATGATTTTGAGGAGGAACATAAGGTCCATTCCTGTCGTTTCTATTACCATAGCTACCCCTGTTGAAGTTGTTGTCACGGTTGTAGTTTCCATCTCGCACATAATGACCCTCACGATTGTAGTTACCATAGTTCCGACCTTGGTTCCCTTGAGCTTGGCGCCAATTCTCTTGATTAGAGCCTTGGGCACATGGTCGGAAACCCCCCGTCTGTTCATTTACTGCATAGGAATCCTCCTCACTATAGCACTAATCGGTTTGTAGCGGTGGTTTCGACAAGTAATTGAATGCATTATCTTCTCTGCACCCCCAGTGACATGTTTTAGTACCAACCCAAGCTCGGTTCTCATCTGAGCCATTTCTTCGCAAATCTCATCTGTGGCTGGGTTGTAAGTGGACTGCACTGCGAAGGTGTTTCTCCCTGTATCAGACTTCCTAGTACTCCAAGCTTTATTATTCCGGGAGATTTTCTCTAATTTTTCGGCAATCTCAGCATAAGGACATTCACCATAAGATCCACCTGCTATAGTGTCCAACACCGCTTTATTATTTTCATCATGTCCCCGATAAAAGTATTCCTTTAGTGACTCATCATCTATACGGTGATTTGGAACACTTCTCAAGAATGAGGTGAATCTATCCCAAGAACTACTAACTGACTCTCCTGGTAGTGCCACAAAGTTGTTCACTCTGTCTTTGTGGTTTAGTTTCTTGGAGACCGGATAGTAGCGTGCTAAGAAGACATCCCTTAGTTGGATCCAAGGGAAGATTGAGTTGCATGGAGCTCAGTGAACCACATAGCAGCCTCTCCCGTCAGTGAGAGAGGAAACACTCTGAGACCTATTACATCTAAATCCAAATCAGGCCTCCCTACACAGCTTTTACACACTGCCCTTACCTTAGCTATATGGGCATGTGGATCCTCAGAAGGTAGCCCTGAAAACAAACCTCTGGCAGTGGGCATTTGCATCAGGCTACTAGTTACCACAAAGGTGTGGCCTCTGGGTAGAGGAGGTAAGACAAGTGGCCCATCGGAGTCTGCTATGTTATCATAGCCTTTGTAGTATGCTTGGGGCTGTGGAACGGAATTTAATCCCCTCTGTTGGTGTTCACCCAGAGCTTCGGGTAACAACTGACCATGAACATCAACCGGAGCTGGGATGTTCTGGTTTGGATCATCATCATTTATTCCCAAGTTTCAATTCATATTGCGTAATGTACGCTCTAATTCGTGATCGTAGGGAAACAAGGGTTCTCTTCCTCTCCGTGTATTTGGCATACAAGGAGGATAGTTCTAAACGAATCAAAAACAATAAAACAAAGTAAGATCAAGAAAATATCAACTAAACATAGTAATAAGTTCAAGTTAATCTAAAAGCTATAATCCCCGGCAGCGGCGCCAAAATTTGATACGCTTAAACTTACTTCTAAAATAAGAAGTAAAGCGGTCGTGTCAAGTAAATAACCCAACTAGTGAGGTTGGGATTCCCACGAGGAAAATAGTCTATACTTAACTTCAATCTATTATTACTTTTGTTTAGTCAATGACTTCCTTGCAAAGTAAAAACAATAAAAGGGGGGTTTCTATTTCTAAATGAATGATAATAACTACCTAAATTGAAAGAGACACTTAACAGCTTTGAATGTTGGATTTTAATCAATTACTCAAAGTAACTAGGATTTACGTTTTCCCCACAGGTTCATAATTTGATAATTCTAACTATAACAATTCTTTCCTAGTATCTTGCATGCAAAGTGATAAGTTATGTATTTCTAAATCCTTGATCCGACATCTAGAAAATCTGACTCCGCACCTTGGTCCGGCTACGTGTGTTGCTATCCTAACCCTTATTTTTACCTTATATTTATCATCGTATTCGATATTTTACTAAGTTATTACCTCGTACCAATCAATACTAGCCTATTAGATAGTATACACTAAATCTATGTTGATAATTCTTTTCCTATTATCTACCTCCTTGGTCCGGCAAGTAGCATTAAGGCGAGTTCTAACGTTGGCCATCCGTTAAAAAGACTTCTAAACGAAAGAATTATTAATGCATGCAAGACACTATTCTAGAGTTGTTATTTTAGTTAGGTTTTATCTCATTATTTGCCTATGGTTCCCACAACCCTAGTTATGAAGATTAGTTACCCATAGTCATAATCACAATATTCAAATATATTATATATGAATTCATGTACTTACTTCAATGAAAAAGAGTAAAATCCGAAAGTTTTCTTGATTAATCACCAAAAACCACCAATAATCACTTGCAAGAATCTATAAGTAATCAATAATCTCACAAAAAGTCTAATGATAATCAAAAGGTGTTTAACAATACGGAGTCTAATAATGATCCAGAGTCTAACATTACGGAGTCTAATAATGATCCAGAGTCTAACCTCAAAAACGAGGTTTTTCGAACTATTTATAGAAAATAAAAACCTAATTAAACAAGGACTCTATTTGCTGGAAATCTTTCAAAACGCGGTTGGGTCGACGGACCTCGTGACGGATCATCGTGGTCACTAAGGACCGTCATGGACTCCGTCGTCCCATACTTGTGCAATATCTTCTAATGCTCTCTTCATACCCTCGACGGCAAGTACGACGGACCGTCACAAACACAACGGTCCGTCGAGGGTCTTCGTTCCAAAATACTTCAACTCTTGGAATATGGGTACTGGGATTACTTCTCTGAACTTCATGACGAACCTGCAGGACGGACCGTCATAGACTCCGTAACCCCACACTTGGTCAGACTTCCCTATCTTCCTTCAGCAGCTGCACTACGCTGCCACCTACGGACCGTCACAAGCTCTATAGGTGGTCTCTTCTGCATTTCTTCGCTCAAAATCTCCGCATATCTTTGGAAAGATTTCCTGCAAATAAAGAGAAACTTATATAAAAATTAGCACAAAAAGGCTTTTGGACACACTAGACTTTAAGGAAAAAAGTATTAATAATACCGTGAAACCACGATATATCAACACCCTCACTAGACATGAAGGATTTTGTAATGATAATGTAAACGTGTAAATACATTCTCCTCACTCTCATACTCACTTACTTTTGTCTTGAAACAAGTAATTAGAAACTGTTAAAGACTCCTAAAAAAAGTCTCAAAGGGATTTTGTCAAAAAGGTGTTGAAAGAAATCTCAAAAGTTTACTTTCAACTCTATCTTGAATCCAATTTATGTATTCAATGTTGTGATTTGTGAAGGAGAGATCTCGTGATGTTTAGGAGTGTTATTAGATAGGTAAACATGAGAAACAATTAAAAATATTGTTTGTAAGCAAGTCCTGATGTGGAGATGCATTTAATAGTTGTCGTGAATTAACTTATGAGCAAGAGAGGTCTGTGACCTCTCCGCAACGCAAAGAAAATTTCTGTGAAAGGGGAAGGCACGTCCGTGATATGGAGCAAGGTGCCAGATTCTCCTGTCTTTTTCCTTCTTCATTTTCTAACCCCAATTCGCCTAGATTTGATTCTTTCTCTCAATCCCTCATTGGATTTAGATACCTTGCACCCTAACAGAAGAAACTACTTATATAACACACTAAAATAGACATTATTTCATAAATAACTCAACAATCTCAACTAAAGTCAAGACTAAAGCTAATTTCAGAAATATAATTCAAGAGCATCATACTTTCAACATTATAAAATGATTTTAATGCTTAAATTAACATAATTGGTTTTGTGGGTTAAAAACACCAACAATATGGAAGCTTAAATACTTTAAATAACATCTTCTTAAAGAATTTGAAGTAAAATATGTGATGTAGAACCATAGCCTTAGCGTTTCTTGAAATTTTTGAACGTAGAATTTTTGGAGTGGTTGAGAGGATTTTATTTTGTCAAAACTGCATTTATATACTTTAAGTAAAATTTAGGTGACCTCCTAAGGCTTTTTAGGATTCAAAATACCCTTAAAAATAATTAAAACGAGTTGGGAGTCGTAATGATTTTTCACGAGGCAGTGAGGTCCGTGTTGGATCCGTAAAGTGGATCCATCGCGGAGCTGCTAATGGGTTTGTGCTTCGTTAGTATATTAGTCATACCTTATTACTGAAAGCTAAAAATATAGAAAAATCGATGGCAATGGAAAGTGAACACGGCGATATTTAATTCTATATCTTGTAGCTCACCTAACTCATCTTGTACTAGGAGTTATGGTTGTTTGAAGTTGAATCATACTTAAGAAAAACATAGGAATGACTTGAATGGTGTCTCTTTGGTTCTTCTTGGAACTGACAGTCTTATATCTAGTGACCTTAACACTGAAGAAATTTTAAATTCCTTGTAAAAAACACTCAATATGAAGAACGGTTCGAGTCTAAGCTCTAAATTACTTTGGCTGTTACAATATCTTCCCCTTGGGATTATCTATCTCCGAATAACGACTAGAATGTGTATTAAATGGGGTTACTCTTACTAAGGTATGATACTAACGGTCTTCTCTTACTGTATTCAAGCTTAACCCAAATCCTTAAGTTCAGGTTCTATACCTCTCTACAGGGAATCTCATCCCAATACTATTACTCTTTACCACCATATTGGGCTCATATAAATAACCACCAAGTATTTAACAACACAACATTCAAGCATAGAATTCTAACAACTCCATGGACTCCTACTAACCCGCTTCTTAAGAAATTCTCAAAACCTTACTTGATTATCTTATCAAGTCTTCCTTTGGTCTAAACCTTACACTTGAAGGCTATGGACCTATTCCACATTGATAACTCAATTATGCAATCTAGGCATACATGGAAAATTATAACTCAATTGAAAAAACATATGGTAACATACCATCTTGGCACACCTCTTGATTCTCTTGTTACTCTTGCGACTTAGCCACACTTCACTACCCTTAACGTTGGGGTATCTCACGTGTACCACTCATATTTATTGCAGCGAATCACCTCAATTAATCAGCTTCTATGTGTCAATACTTATAAATTAAATCTCAAGACTAACATCATCACCCTAACGTTTCCATTCTTTGATCATGACACTCATTTAAAATTCAAGCTTAGTATTTATGAATAAACAGGAATAGCATTATGATGGTTCATTTACTATACTAACTTACAACTACTAAATGCAAAGTCAATAATCATTCTCCTACTAAAATTCATGACAAATAGTCAATCATCACTTCTTAGTGTTCATACCTACAATTTACTATCACATTTCCCTACACAACTTGAGTAATATTCATTCATTCACTATACATGAATGCCTAATTAGTTCAATAACACTATGAGTATTACGGGCTTTCCCTTAAAGATCATAAGCCTAGCTTAGAGCTATAACCTCATGAATACTCTCTTTTATATTCAGCACTTTCACTTGGTCATTACTAATACAATGACAGATCATCATAACCCCTTTCTAGTTAAGGTATACTCTAACTCATTTTGGCTTGAAATTTTTAATCTACCTCCTATACTAGGTTTTCGCAACTCATTCATTGTTAGTCTACCCATAAGGGAAAACTCCTTATTCATTACTTACTAGGTGCATGACTATTCTAACATAGTTTTCATGTACACAATCTCCCTTAATTAGATGACTAAACATGTACATATTGTCCATTAAGTCTGGGAACTTTTTTATACTCTTACTTATAGAATCATAACAGATACAATCTATTTGGGTAAAAATCTTACCAAGCTATAAACATACCTCCTCAAAAGAACCTCAATTGAAACCAAGATTAGGGAAAAGAGTAGAACGTGCTTTAAGAACAAACGCACGATTCACGTGAATATGGGTGCATTCCTCTGAAACTCAACACTTAACTTACTCTCGGACTTTTATCAATCCCCTCTGGAGTCTCATGACTTACTCATGATATCTGCTATGAACAACTCATTGATAAAGGCCTGAATTTTTTGTTCAACCACCTCTACTATGGTTGGTAGTCGAATGAATGAATCTGAGAAACGCACGAGTATGAGTAAATCTCTAAGACTTATCTCAATTACACAATTAAAAGCATGAAAGAAAGAAAACTCTTCCTAAGTTTCTTTAGTCCCTCATTTGTATAAGTGGGGGACTCACAACCATAAATAAGATCCTACTTGACATGACTTCATAGACGCTCTAGGAAAATTGAACTCTGTGCTCTCATACCAAGTTTGTCACGGCTCGAGTTTACACCATGGACGTGGCTGACACTCGAAGAGCATTGTGGGTCCCAAAGTGAACCCTAATCCTGGCTGACTACAAGCGGAAGACTAACTAAAGCATACAAAGATTAAAAATGAATAAAAATTAATGAAACTTAAATGTATACCTTTAACTCAAAATAATGTTTGAATAAAATAAATTATTCAATTCACCATGAAATAGGAAATTTGAGTCTTTAAAACATTTTAAAAAATAAATCAAACAAACTTCTCAACTATATTAAGTGTCTACGAAACCTCTAGCTATTAAAGATGGATATCGGAAGAAGACCTAGGACATCCTGACTAAACTCAAAAGTAACTCAGATTTTCCGGAAATATGGAGGCTCACCATAGTTAACTCGAACTCTCTGATGTATCAACAAAGCTCCAGTTAATATTCTTGAATACATGTGTCTGCATCAAAAACAGATGCAGGTCAAATAGATTAGTACGAAGAATGTACGTTTATGTAAGGAGAATTCTAAAATATAAATATAAGCTTGAACTTGATAAAAGGGAAACATACTTACCTCTTTTCAGACTTACCCAACTCAAGGAATACTCAAACTAACTAAACAGCGAAGTACTAAAGGATAAGATATTCAACTCGGGAAAACTCAACAATAAGTTACCCAACATCATGAAGCACAGATCAACTCAAGATACCCAACTTTAAACACTAATCTCAGGATACTCAAGGATAAAGCAATTGTAAAAGGTGCAACATATTTGGAAAGATGTAAAACTGTAGATAGGAACTCAATGTATTGAAAAATACAACAATACTCACTGTGTATATAAAAATATAATATAACATTGTGGGAGTTTCTCTAACCGACAACTACCACTATAGACCTAATTAATGATACAGTGTCTTGCCCATGCTCCAGGACTATCCTATACTTTTTCATCATATAGAACGCCTTAAATAAGTTGATCAACTAGTCTATCATATAAACAACTAACGAATCATCTAAAAAGTATGATCCTTTATACCCACAATGGCTACATGGTTTTTAGAGACGTGACTTATCTTAACTCAAACTTGTCCCCGTGTAGATGTTCAATACTACTCCCAAAATACTTAGCTCATATGTTTAAAAACATAAACGTTTCTTTGATTTGAGATAATTACTAAAAATTCTTTCTTATAAAGGAGATGGTACTCAAACTGCTCAAAACTCTTTTGAAAATCTCAATTTCCTCTCATCTTAAATGTGAAAATATGTACTCTTTGGAATGCTTAATTCTCATATATCATTTTAAAGAAAATGAACTTTACTCTTAATTCACCTTACTCAACTCAAAAACATCAAGTTTTAAAACAAGTTTCAAAACATTGGTAAAAGACTTCATAAAATATGGTCATCCGAATTATAGACATGAACGACTGAATGCAAGGTTTTCAATAACCATAGATAGAACTAAATACTTGGAACTTAAGAACTTCAATGATACTACTCCTCTCAAAGGTACTCAGCTAATAGAATTCATGCAGAAGTTATGGGAATGAATGTGTCGATTCGAGGGCTTACATAATAATATTGAACTCATGAATAAAACACTTCTCATTCTCATACTTACTTTCTTATAACTTAGTTCAAATTGTTGATCTCAAAAGATTCATAGTTGAACTAAAAAGCTTTCTTGAACTCGACTCTTAACACTCTCTTGAATGTGAATTATGAATTCAAGAGTTATGGTTCATATTATATAAAGCATCTTCTAATGATAAAGTAAACTCGTGAATACGTTCTCCTCACTCTCATGCTCACTTACTTGAGTCTTCAACCAAGTTATTAGAAATTGTAGAATAATCAAAGGGATTTTATCAAAAAGGTTTGAAATAACTCTCAAAACCTTACTATCAACTCTACTTTGAATCTGGTTTATGTATTCAAGGTTGTGATTTGTGGTAGGAAACATCTTGTGATGTTTAGGAGTGTTTTTCGATAGTTAAACATGAGAAACGATCAAAAAATCACTCTTTGGAAGAAAATCTGCGATGCGGAGATGCCTTTCAATATTTGATCACGAATTAAATTTTGAGTAAGAGAGGTGTGTGACCTCTTCACGATGCAAGAAAATTTCTGTGAAAGGGGAAGGCATGTCCGTGATGATTTCTCATGTCCGTCATGAACACAAGAACCTACTCATATACGACTCTAAAATCGACATTATTTCATAAAGAACTTACGAATCTCATACTAAACTCAATAACTAAAGCCAATTTCAGGAAGATAATTCAAGAACATCATACTGTCAGCTTTGTATAAGGACTTCAACACTAAAATTTACATGATTGGTGTGTGGGTGAACAAACCCAACACTATGGAAGCTTACATACCAAAAAGTAAATCTTCTAGTAGAACTTGAAAAATCTTTGAATTAGAACCCTAGCCTTAGCATTTCTTGAAATTGTCGAGCATATTTTGGAGTGGATGAGAGGGTTTGATTTTGTGAAAACTGCTTTTCTGTACATTTAGGGAAATTTAGATGATTCCTAAGGGTTTTTAGGATTAAAATACCCTTAAAGAAATAATTAAAACGAGTTGGAAGTCAGAATGATTTTTCACCAAGCAGTGAGGTTCTATGTTACGGAGCCATCGTGGAGCTGCTGCCAAGTTTTAACATCGTTAGTATATTAGTCATAACTTTTTACTTTGAGCTTAAAATTTAGCAAACTCAGTGGAGTTGGAAAGAGGACTTGACAGGCTTCAATTCTATATCATTTAGCTCACCTAACTCATCTTATACTAGGAATTATGGTTGTTTGAAGTTGAACCAAAATTAAGAAAAACTTAGGAATGACTTGAATTCTTTTCTATTTGGTTGTTTTTCTAACTTAAGGCTCTACATCTAGTGACCTTAACACAGAAGAAATTTTGAATTCCTTGCAAAAATCTCACCCACTACAAAGAACAATTCGAGTCTAATATCTAAAATTTTCCATTGTGTTACAATATCTCCCCCTTGGGATTATTCGTCTCCGAGTTACGACTAGACTGGGTATAAAATTGGGTTACTCTTACTAAGGTCTAAGTCTAATGGTCTTCTCTTACTGTATGAAAGGTTAACCCGAATCCTTAAGTTTAGGTTGTATACATATCTATAAGGAATCTTATCCCAAGACTATTACACCACATTGGGCTCAGATCAAGAACCACCAAATATTTAACAACAATATATTCAAGCTTAATAGTCTAACAACTCCATGGAATACTACTAACTAGCTTCTTAAGAAATCTCAACACTTGACTTTATTTCTGATCTTATCATCTCCCCCTTAGGTCTAATGTTGAAACTTGAAGGCTATGAACCCAGTCCACATTGACAACTCAATTATGAAATCTAGGAAAACATGGAAAATTATAACTTAATTGCAACCTCATATGGTAACATACTATCTTTTCACACCTCTTAATGCTCTTGTTACTCTTGTAACTTAGCCACACTTAACTTTAGGGTCTCTCACTTGTACTACTCATACCTATTGCAGCTAATCACCTCAATTTCTTACCTACTCTAGGGCAAGTCTTTTAAATAAAATCTCGAGAATAACATCATCACCCTCATGTTGCAATTCTTTTGATCATGACAATCATCTCAAATCTTAATATTTGTGAATAAACTCCAATATCAATATGACTGCTCGCCTACTATACAAACTTACAACTACTAGATTCGAAGTCGATAATCATTCTCCCACTAAAATTAATGACAAATATTGAGAATATGTCTCAGGGAATTGCAGAATAAATGACTTAGCTACTTTTAGGATTTTAAATTATTTTACTAGAGTCTATGGGACTTGAATTTAGGAGTTATTTCTTTTGTTTATCATTTAAATTTAATGATAAGTTAGTAGCATATTTTTTATTTTTAAGTAGGAATTATATCTATAAAGGTATGTTTTGAATTATTAATAAAATAATACTCATTGATAATTCTGTAGTATTTATTTTCTCTCAAAGTCTTTCTCTGATTTTTTTAATTTTTTTATCAAAATAACCAACAATTGGTATCTAGAGACTTGTTCTTGAAGGACCTGTGAGTAAAAAAATGACTTCCAAAAATAGTTTATCACGAATGACTGCACCTACGTTTGATGGTGAGAACTACCAACTATGGATTGTGAGAATGGAAACATAATTGGAGGCCCTTGACCTTTGGGAAGACGTGGAAGATGATTATCAAATTAATATACTGCCAAATAATCCCACCATGGCCCAAATCAAAAGCCATATGAAAAAAAAACAATAAAGTCGAAGACAAAAGCAACTTTGTTTGATGTTGTTTCGACAACTATTTTCACAAAAATCATAAGTTGCACATCACCAAAAGATATTTGAAGTTATCTGAAGAAAGAATATACTTGAGATGAAACAATACGCGAAATGAAGGTATTCAATTTAATGAGGAAATTCGAATTGCTGAGAATGAAAGAGTCAGAACTTCAAATAGGCACTGAGTTTAAGATACAAGGATTATTGAAAAGGTTCTTTTTATAGTTCCCGAAATAATTGAAGCATGTATTACAACCTTGGAAAACACACAAGATCTGTCCAAAATTACCTTGGCAAAATTGTTAAATTAATTATAGGCACAGGAAGAAAGAAGGCTTATGAGGCCAGATGGTATGGTTGAAGGAGAATTAATAGTCAGCCATAAAAGTCAATGTAAGAGTAAATTCTTGAAGAAGTACCCATCTTGTGAGCATTGTGGAAAAAATGAACGTCCTCCATATAAATGTTAGAAGACACCTGATGCAGAATGTAATAACTGCAAACAACATGGTCATGAAGTTATGATTTGCAAAAGCAAATTTTAAAAAGATAAAAAAGTTGTTCAAGTCACTACTAAAGAAGAAGAAGACCACTTATTTTTGGCAACTTATTTTTCAACCCAAAAATCTGATTTTTTGATGATTTATAATGGTTGTACAAACGTCATAACATATGAAAGAAATCTTTCTGAAGAGCTCATTCTTATGGAAAATAAGAAAGTCAGAATTGGAAATGGTAATTGTATTTCTGCAGAAGGAAAAGGGTCTATCAATTAAAACAAAGTCAGGTACAAGAAAAATACAGATTTTTTGTATGTGCCAGATATAAAAGTTTGTTTAGTGTTGGTCAGTTAATAGAAAAAGGACTTGTATATCGAGACAAATATTGTCAAATCTTTGATTCTACTAAGCAAGAGATTTTACAAGTTGAAATGAAAAGTAAGAGTTTCTCATTCAATCCAATAGAAGATGCACATCAGCATTGCAAGACAAAGGATGAATTAGCAGATTTGTTCACAAGGTAAATTTCAGATGAAACTACAATCGACAATTCCTGACCCAAGGAGTGTTGAGAATATGTCTCATGATATTGCAGTAATAAATCAGTTAGCTACTTTTAGGATTTTTATATTATTTTATTAGTGTATTTTGTGACTTGAATATAGGAGTTAGTTCTTTTATTTGTTATATAAATTTTACTGATAAGTTAGTAGCATATTTTTCTATTTTTAGTTAGGAATTATATCTATAAATACGTGTCTCTGAATTTTTAATAAAATACATCCCTTTGCGAATTCTGCAGTATTGCTTCCTCTCGAAGTTTTTCTCTGTTATTTTCTTGATGTCTTTATAAAAAAAAAACCCAACAACGGTCAATCCTCACCTCTTAGTATTCATACTTACAATTTACTATAACATTTTCCTTCATAACTTGAGTATTATTCAGTCATTCCCTATACATGAATGCCTAATAGTTCTATAACACTTTGAATATTACATGTTTTCCCATAAAGTTCATAATCATAGCTTAGAGCTATCACCTCATGAATAATCTTGCTCTTCTATTCACCACTCATTACTAATACAATGACAGACCATCATAGCCCCTTTATAGTTAAGGTATAGTCTAACTCATTTAGAATTGCCACTTTTACTACTCTACTTCCTATACTGGCCTTTTCACAACTCATCACTTCTTAGTCTACCCATAAGGGAAAACTCCTCATTCATAACTTACTTGGATCATGACTATACAAACAAAATTCGCCAAAACACCATATTCCTTAGATAACTAAACCTTTACATACTTTCCTGTAAGTATGGGCACTTTCTTATACCACTACTTATAGAATCATGACTCATACGATTATCACTTCAGATAAAAATCTTATCCAAGCTTTAAGAATACCTCCTTATACGGACCTCAGCTGAAACCAGGCTTAGTGAAGAGAATATAACTCTCTTTTAGCTCAAACACACGTTTCACGTGAATATGGGTGCATTCCTCCGCTTTAAGCTCAGAAGCACGTTTCACGTGAATATGGGTGCATTCCTCTAAAACTCAAAACATAACTTACTCTTGGGATTTTCTCAAGCCCCTTTGGATTCTCATGACTTACTTAAGATTTATGCTACGAACAACTCATCAATAAAGGCCTGCCTTTTTTGTTCAACCACCTCGAATATGGTGGGTAGTCGAATGAATGAATCTGAGAAACGCACGATTATAAATAATTCTCTTTAACTTAGCTCGATTGCACAATTAAGAGTATGAAATAATGGTAGCTTTTCCTAAATGTCTCTAGTCCCTCATATATAAAAATCGGGCCCTCACAACCATAAACAAGATCCTACTTGACACGGTTTCATCGACACCTAGGAAACTTGAGCTCAGTGTTCTCATACCAAGTTTGTCACGACCCGAGTCTACACTCTAGACGTGTCCAACACTCGAAGACCATTTCTGGTCCCCAAGCAAACTCTCATCCTGGATGACTACAAGCGGAAGACTAACTTAATCATACAAAGCTTAAAAATGAATAAAAATTCATGAAACTTAAATTCAAAGTTTTAACTAAACGAAAACTCTGAAAAAAATAAATTATTCAACTCGTCATAAAATAGGCAACTTAAGTCATTAAAATACTTAAATAAATAAATGATACAGATTTCTCAACTATACTGACCATCTATGAAGCCTCTAACTGTTAAAGATGGACGTCGTGACAAGCCACACGACATCCAGACTAAACTAAAACGTAATTGAACTCCTCCGAAAATAAGAAGGATCGCCATAGTTAACTCAAACTCTTGGATGTATCAACAAAATTCCTGTTGATGATCGTGAATACCTATGTCTGCATCATGAAAAATGTAGGAAAAATGGCTCAGAACGTGGAATGTACGAGCATATAAAGGGAATTCTAAAACACATAAGCTTGAACTTGATAAAAATAAAACATACTTACCGCTTTTCAGACTTACTCAACTCAAGGAACAATCAAGCGTAGTCTTACTACTCAAACTTACTCAACTCAGAATTACTCAAGGATAAGATACACAACTCGATAAAACTCAACTATCAGGTACTCGACACGATGAAGCACTGATCAACTCAAGATACGCAAGTCGAAAGATTCATCTCATGATACTCAAGGATAAATCAATAGTAAGAGATCTAATACATTTGGAAAGTTGACAAATTGTAGATAGAAACTCAAAGATATTGCAAAATACAATAATACTCAGTGTGTATATAATAATACAATATAACTTCACTACAATATATAGTTATAAAATTATTAATGACAAAATGAAATTTGTCACTAAATTTTAGTGACTAAAATTGTTTTTCTTGCTTAAATATATGAGACTGGTACTTTTAAAGACAGAACATAATTGCGCCATTTATTGTGTATTTTTAGTTACGAACTTAAAGTTACCAATATTTTTTCGTCACTAATTATGTAGTTGATTTGTGACAAATTATTTTTTTCTTAAAATTAATTACATTTTGTACACAAAATAATTTCGCCTCAAAAAATATGTTGTTAAAATTGCGTCAAATTAGAGTTTGCAGTCGAATATTATAGGTTTTAGCTATTAAATTTAGATTTAATTAACACATTTATTTTCGTCACTAATAATATACACAATTGGTGACAACCATTTTATTGTCTCTAATCAACTTGCGATGTCGTGACAACAAAATATTATCACAAAATAAGTAATAGCAACACCTTAAAATTTGTAGTTGTATAATTCAACTATTTTCTACAACAAAACAACATAACTGAATACAAAATTTTTTTTGGCTAGAATTGTAACGACCTGTTTAGTCGTTTTTAGCAGCAGATTTTATTTCTAGAAAAACTGTCTGAGTCGACGGAACCCACGACGGACCGTCATGGGAAAGACAGGCCGTCGAGGGGGTCTCGTTCCAAAACACTTAGAATTCTGAAATTTGGGTACTGAAATCGACTCTCAGAACTTCGTGACGACATGGCTGGACGGACCGTCGTGGGCACGACGGACCGTCACAGACTCTTCAAGGAAATTGAGTCTCTGAACTTTGTGACTGCAGCAGCAGGACGGACCGTCGCAGGCACGACGGGCCGTCACAGGCTGCGTATTCCTAGGCTGGGTCGGATTTCTGTTATGTAATTTAAGGGGCTTTTTGGACTATTCCTGCTTTAATTATAAAGTTAGTGGGTTAATGTTAATAGTTTAATTACTTGGGGGTTAAAAGAGATAACCTTGAGTTAATTAGTGGGTTAATTCCTCATCTTTTATACTTAATTATATGCTAATTAGGGTAAAAGAAAGAGGGTTTCAATAAGAAAAAAAATAGAAAGAACAAGGAGAGGGAAAGAGAAACGATCGAGAGAGAAACGAACGAAGAGGAAA
>NC_028644.1:14039256-14043732 GCF_001406875.1 Solanum pennellii | reverse complement strand
CGGGTGTCACGAACCGACACGTAGAATTAGGGGATCGGTTGTCATGAATCGACACGTAGTATTAGGGGGACCGGGTGTCACGAACCGACACGTAGAATTAGGGGATCGGAGTGTCACGTACCGACACAAGAGGAATAAAGATAAAGAATCTTGAAAGATGTTAATATACTCAATCTAATGAACCTAATTCCCAAATGAGTATGGTATTGAGGCTTGAGTCCTCATGTGTGAACTTGGCGGTGCTTATTAATGATTATAGAACTTGTTGTTGCTACACGTTGAGTATTGTAGTTGATTTATGATATTATCTGATATATACTGTTTTCTATTTTGAGTTGGCCGATGATATCTACTCAGTACCCGTGTTTTGTACTGACCCCTACTTGTATTTGTTTTTCTTTGTTATTTGTGGAGTGCAGCAAACGTACCGTCGTCTTCAACTCAACCGCAACTCTAGCCAGTCTTCATTACACCGGATTTCAGGGTGAGCTAATGCTTCTAGCTTGGACTGGATCTTCTTCCTCATGTCTTGATGCCTTGAAGTTCCGGCATGGACTAGCTTTTGTTTATTTTAGCTTCTTAGAATACTCTTAGTTTAGTAATTTGATCATAGATGTTCTTGTGGTGATGACTTCCAGATTTTGGGGAATAATAGATGTTGAATTTTAGAAGTTATTGAATTGGTTTTTATTAATGAGTTTAAGTCTTCCGCATTACTTTCTGTTGATATTAAATTGAAATGTTAAGGTTTAGATTGGTTGGTTCGCTCACATAGGAGGGTAAGTGTGGGTGCCAGTCGCGGCTCGGTTTTGGGTCGTGACAAACTTGGTATCAGAGCATTAGGTTCGTTGGTCTCATCACACAAGAACGAGTCTAGTAGAGTCTTAAGGAACGGTAGGGGGACGCCTTTACTTTTCTTTGAGAGGCTATAGGACTTTAGGAAAATTCCATTCTTTCTTTCTTTCGTGCTATTACTTGAATCCAATTGGTATCTAGGTGATACAAATTGGTATCTGACCATCTTCACTCTATTTCGCAGATGGTTAGAACTAGAGCAACGACTACGCCAACACCAGCACCGGCGGGACAGGGTGCGTCTGAGCCAGCCACTGGGGCTGTAGCTCGAGGAGGAGTAGTGGCAAGAGGCCGTGGTAGAGGTCGCGGGAGGACGTCCTCTAGAGGAAGAGGACAAGCACCTGGCCCATCTAGTACTAGGGCGGTGACTCCTCCACCGACTGAGGAAGTAGTAAGAGAGGGTGAGGAAGGGGAAACTGAGCAAGTGCAGAATGAGGAATTACCACCCCAACCTACCCCAGAGATGATTAATCAGGTTCTTGCTTATCTTAGCGGGTTATCTGATCAAGGCCAGACACCTCCAGTGTTTTCTGCACCAGCACCTCAGGTTCCGGAAGTACAACAGGCAGCTGCTGCGGCTCCCCGCATGGATGCTTCATTGGAAATAGGCACGTTTCCTCGTTTGACTACAGGGCCTATAATGACAAGCGATCAGCATGAACTTTTCAGTAAGTTCTTGAAATTGAAACCTCCAGTCTTCAAGGGTGCTGAATCTGAGGATGCCTACGATTTTCTGGTTGATTGTCATGAGTTACTACATAAAATGGGCATAGTGGAACGATTTGGCGTTGAGTTTGTAACCTATCAGTTTCAGGGAAACGCCAAAATGTGGTGGCGGTCACATGTTGAGTGTCAACCGGCACAGGCACCACCTATGACTTGGGCGTCATTCTCTAGCTTGTTTATGGAGAAGTATATACCCCGGACTTTGAGGGATAGGAGGAGAGATGAGTTCTTGAGCCTAGAGCAAGGCAGAATGACGGTCACTGCGTATGAGGCTAAGTTTCGTGCATTATCTAGGTATGCCACCCAGCTTTGCTTCAGTTCACAAGAGCGGATTCGCCGTTTTGTGAAAGGGTTGAGGTCAGATTTGCGGATTTCAGCCTTACAGGTAGCGGCTACAGCGAAATCCTTCCAGGAAGTGGTAGACTTCGTGATAGAGGTGGAGGGAGTGAAGCCAGATGACTTCACCATGGCATCGACATCTAAAAGGTTTCGAAAGGGAGGTGAGTTTAATGGTTCTTACTCTAGAGGACAGGGTTCAGGAGGTTACTCAGTCCGACCAATTCAGTCTTCACTACAGACTGTAGTTGGGGGTCCACCTCAGACCGGTCAACATTTCTCTGAGGTTGGAGGTTATTCCCAGACCTCGTCATTCTCACAGAGACCTATGCTAGACCCCAGAGAATGTTATGGATGTGGGGAGACTGGACATATTAGGAGGAATTGTCCAAAACAGAGTTATAGACCCCCGATAGCTAGAGGTAGAGGTGGTCATGGTAGAGGCCGTTATTCTGGAGGACGTGGTGGCCGAGGTAATGGTGGTCACCAAAACGGCCGGGGTGACGGACAAACTGGAGCTACTACAACACCACATGGTAGGGGCAACGGGCAGACAGGTGATAGGGCCCATTGTTACGCTTTCCCTGGGCGGTCTGAAGCGGAGACATCAGATGCTGTTATCACAGGTAATCTTTTGGTTTGTGATTGCATGGCTTCTGTATTATTTGATCCTGGCTCCACATTTTCATATGTATCTTCCTCATTTGCTACTGGTCTTAATTTACATTGTGAATTGCTTGACATGCCTATTCGTGTTTCTACTCCGGTGGGTGAGTCTGTGATAGTCGAAAAGGTATATAGGTCTTGTCTGGTGACTTTTATGGGTAGCAATACTCGTGTAGACTTGGTTATCTTAGAAATGGTTGATTTCGATGTAATTCTGGGTATGACTTGGCTTTCTCCAAATTTTGCAATCTTAGATTGTAATGCTAAAACTGTAACGTTGGCCAAGCCTGGGACAGATCCGTTAGTGTGGGAGGGTGACTACACTTCCACTCCAGTTCGTATCATCTCCTTTCTTCGTGCTAAGAGAATGGTTAGTAAAGGGTGTTTAGCGTTCTTGGCACACCTCAAGGATGATACTACCCAAGTACCTTCAATTGAGTCGGTTTCGATAGTCCGTGAGTTTCTGGATGTGTTCCCTGCAGACCTTCCTGGTATGCCACCGGATAGGGATATCGACTTTTGCATTGATCTGGAGCCGGGTACTCGCCCCATTTCCATACCTCCTTATAGAATGGCTCCAGCAGAGTTAAGGGAGTTAAAAGCCCAACTTCAAGAATTGTTAGGGAAAGGCTTTATTAGACCGAGTGCATCCCCTTGGGGTGCTCCTGTTTTGTTTGTGAAGAAGAAAGATGGGAGTCTTCGGATGTGCATAGATTACCGGCAACTAAATAAAGTAACTGTTAAGAACAGGTACCCTCTTCCTCGCATTGATGACTTGTTCGATCAGTTACAAGGTGCTTGTGTCTTCTCTAAGATTGACTTGAGGTCTGGTTATCATCAATTGAAAATACGGGCAGCAGATGTGCCAAAGACTGCTTTTCGAACCAGGTATGGGCATTATGAATTCTTGGTAATGTCCTTTGGACTAACGAATGCCCCTGCTGCTTTCATGAGCTTGATGAACAGGATTTTTAAGCCATATCTGGATCTCTTTGTCATTGTGTTTATTGATGATATATTAGTGTACTCAAAGAGCAGGAAAGAACATGAGGAGCATTTGAGAATTGTGTTGGAAATGTTGAGGGAGAAAAAGCTTTATGCTAAATTTCCAAGTGTGAGTTTTGGCTAGATTCAGTGTCCTTCTTGGGGATCGTGGTTTCTAAGGATGGAGTGATTGTAGATCCATCTAAGATCGAAGTAGTGAAGAATTGGGTAAGACCTACTAGTGTGTCAGAAATAAGAAGCTTTTATTTCGTGGTTGGTCTTCCAAAGACAATGGGTAAGTATGACTCTATTTGGGTGATTGTTGAAAGGTTAACTAAGTCTACTCATTTCATTCCGGTCAAGGTGACTTACAATACAGAGAAGTTAGCCAAACTTTACATCTCACAGATTGTTCGGTTGCATGGAGTTCCACTCTCCATCATATCAGATAGAGGTACGCAGTTTACTTCTATGTTTTGGAGAATATTGCATGCCGAATTGGGTACTAGGTTGGATCTTAGTACTGCATTCCACCCTCAGACAGATGGGCAGTCTGAGGGGACGATTTAGGTATTGGAGGATATGCTTCGTGCATGTGTGATAGAATTTGGTGGCCATTGGGATAGCTTCTTACCCTTAGCGGAGTTTTCATACAATAATAGCTATCACTCAAGTATTGATATGGCTCCTTTCGAAGCATTGTATGGGAGGAGATGTAGGTCTCCCATTGGTTGGTTTGATGCATTTTAGGTTAGACCTTGGGGTACTGATCTTTTGAGGGATTCATTAGAGAAGCTGAAATCTATTCAAGAAAAACTTTTAGCGGCTCAAAGCAGGCAAAAGGATATGCAGATCGAAAGGTTAGGGACTTGGAGTTCATGGAGGGTGAGCAAGTCTTGCTGAAGGTTT
>NC_028644.1:14028885-14037560 GCF_001406875.1 Solanum pennellii | reverse complement strand
GGATCGGAGTGTCACGTACCGACACATAGTAGTAGCGGAGCGGAGTGTCACGTACCGACACACGAGGAATAAAGATAATGAATCCTGAAAGATGTTAATATACTCAATCTAATGAACCTAATTCCAAAATGAGTATGGTATTGAGGCTTGAGTCCTCATGTGTGAACTTGGCGGTACTTATTAATGATTATAGTACTTGTTGTTGTTACATGTTGAGTATTGTAGTTGATTTATGATATTATCTGATATATACTGTTTTCTATTTTGAGTTGGCCGATGATACCTACTCAGTACTTGTGTTTTGTACTGACCCCTACTTGTATGTTTCTTTCTTTTTTATATGTGGAGTGCAGCAAACATACCGTCGTCTTCAACTCAACCGCAACTCTAGCCAGTCTTCATTACACCGGATTTCAGGATGAGCTATTGCCTCGAGCTTGGACTGGATCTTCCTCCTCATGTCTTGATGCCTTGAGATTCCGGCATGGACTAGCTTTTTACTTATTTTAGTTTCTTAGATACTCTTAGATTAGTAATTTGAGGATAGATGTTCTTGTGGTGATGACTTCCAGGTTTTGGGAATAAATAGTATTGAGTTTTTATAAGTTATTTAATCGATTTTCATTAATGAGTTTTTAAGTCTTCCGCATTATATTTTGTTATTTATGGTTGAAATGTTGGGGATTAGATTGGTTGGTTCGCTCAAATAGTAGAATAAGTGTGGGTGCCAGTCGCGGCCCGTTTTGGGTCGTGACAAGAATTGTTCATGATTAGAGAAAATGTCATAAATAGTCCATAAACTATCGCAGTAGGTCAAAAATAATCCCTTAACTATACTTTTATTAGATTTAGTCCTTTTAAGTGTTCAAAATGTTATCATGTTCAAACCCTTAATTATATACTTACCAATTTTAGTCTCATAAATGCACACTTAATAGTTTTAGTCCTTTAAGTATTAAACAATTTATTAGATTTGGTCTTTGTCTATTTTATTTACAAATAATTTAGGTTTATATTAATAGAACTCATGTCTATGTGAAATCAAATCTTTAACATACTTCGCAGTTGTTTCTCTCTCCTTGCTACTTTTCCTTCAAATTGTTCTTAATAAAATAACTTATTGATTTAAATAATTTTACGAGAAAAGAAGATAAAAGTACTAATTTTTATTCGATGGAGGATGAAATGAAATATATTATTGCTACTAATGACTTCGAAAATCTTAAAAATTTAGCATATAATGAAAATTTTTATCACTTGTTAGATGTAGTGAGAGAATTATATATTCAATAGAAATGAATTTCTTGCTATTAGAGTAAAGTTAAAAGTTCTTTATTCACATATTTTGATTCCAAATTTTATACTCCAACTATTTTAGAGAAAGAAATTTGTTTATTTTTCTAGAAGTAGAAATTTATAAAAATTACAACCCTTGAAGATTATTGTTATTTTGAAATAGATCGATATTTTATTTTGTTCATTTAATTTTACTCAGAGAAATTTGAATAGTAAGATCAAATCTTTTATCTTTTTTAAATGAAAAAATTAAATATCACGTTCATTATTCACCATTAATGAAGAAACATTTTATTTTTAATTCTTGAGGTTAAGGTTTTTCAAAAGAGTAGTTTGAAAAAAAAATAGTGGGGAGAGCGAAACAATTGAATAAATGGGTTAAACAATTAATTTTACGAATGCATGAGTTTCATTAATATAAATTTAAGTTACTTATATAAAAAAAATAGTCAAAGAAACAATCTAATAAACTTTTGAGTACTTAAAAATGACTTAAATTGATAAGTGTGTATTTAAGAAACCAATCTTGAAAACATTTGGGATAGTTAAATGACTAAATTCAATAAATGTATAGTTAAAAGTCTATTTTAAACCTACTACAATAGTTTAGGGACCATTTATGATATTTTCCCTTCATAATTATGTGTGACAACAAAGAATAATACAAGTGTTTCACAAGAAATAAACAAAGTTCAATCGTTAATTGTCGGTGGGGGGGGGGTCAACACCAATAAATTTGGTCGATTTTTCTAACTATAAAAAAAAATCAATCCATCATCTTACTGAAATTGTTTGAAAGTGCGATGTATGATTTTCGTTAACATGAAATCATGAATTAATATATTATCATTGATGATGTACTTGTAATTATGATTGTAATTGATGATCGGATTGCCACGTTCCAGCAAGCTAACTTGGATCGGATTGTCACGTTTCGGTATAAAATGGGATGGATTTTCACATGTCGACAAGCTAACAGGTTGACTTTGAGTTCCGTGAGAGGACCAACTACGTGAAATCATGTGAATTTTGTTATTGTTATTAATGTTGATAATATTGAGTGTGTGATATTATTAAGTTGATTATATTATGTGATTATAATGTTGTATTGACTTGTTTATGTATCACTGGTGAGATATCCACGTGATCCAACTAGTACACTGTGGTGTGTACTGATTCTGGACTTGATCTTATTTTTGTTGAGCACAGCGCATCTGTTAACAGACCTCGCATAGTAGATCAGTGATTGCTCCGAGTTCAAGGTGAGCCACATAGTTTGGGCTGCCAAGGAACTCTCCTTGGTCTATGTACACCATTTCAGACTTAGATAATGTTTTAGTTACTAATTAGTTCATTATAAATTATGTTAGTTTGATATAGTTATTGTTTTGGTACATTGACTTTCAAATTCTATATTTATTCTTACACATTGTAAGTTAGTTATTTGATCCTTATATAGTAATGAAACCATGTCTTTAGCTATTAAACTTGTTTCCGTATCTTAAAAGCCTTAGTTTTATATTTCTTTTTTAAACTATTGCTTGTAGTAGTTCTCCCACCAAGTTGTAGTGTGGGTGTCAATCACGACGGGCTGGGTCTTGACAAAGTTGGTATCAGAGCCTAGGTTTGTTGATCTCAATGTAGCAAAATGAGTCTAATAAAGTCTCACGAAATGGTACGGGGGCACCTTTACTTTTTTTCGAGAGGCTATAGGACTTTAGGAGATCTCCATTTTCTATTGTCTCCTTTGTGCTATGACATGATTCCAATTGGTATTTGGCGATTCAAATTGGTATCTACCTTCCTTCACTCTTCTATCTGCAGATGGTTAATACTAGGTATAACGGTGTTAGGCCCATAGCTCCCTCTAATGCTCCAGCTGAGGAACACGCTGCGAGAGCTCACAGTTGAGGCAGAGGTAGTGGAAGAGCTAGGGGTATAGGCCGTGGGAGAGTGGCACCTGTTGTGGATGAGGTGCCAATTAATAGTGTCCCAGTAAATTACAACCCTCCGGCATATGATGAGGTGATAGAAGTGGAAGAGGATATTAAGAATGTTGAGGACAAGAGGAAGGAGGAAAAGTTGAAACCATAGGAGTTCCTCACATTTACTCAAGCTCGTGCTTATCCCCCTACTCCTAATAGTGCACCTAGGGCGGATGAAAATGAAGGTAACGATGCTTTCTTCCGTCCTTTCATGGGTTCTGTGATGACCACGAATGAGCATGACTTGTTTACCATGTTTTTCAAGCTCAAGCCTCTGGTATTTCTATATTCTGAGACAGAGGATACTTATGAGTTCATATTGGATTGTGATGAGAGGTTGCAGAAGTTGGGTATTGTTCACAAACATGGGGTTCAATTTGTGTTCTTCCAACTTCAAGGTGAGGCCAAGCAATGGTGGAGAGCTATATGGAGTGCAGATCTTCGAATTTATCTTCACTTACTTGGACCCAATCCCATGCTCTTTTCTTAGAGAAGTATATGCCTAGGACCCTGAGAAATCGCAAGAATGATGAGTTCATGCATTAGAGCAGGGTAATATGTTTCCGGCTGCTTATGAGGCCAAGTTTCATGCCTTATCCAGATATGCTACGTAGTTGGTTACTACCGAAAGGGAGAGTGTTCAGTTGTTTATTGAAAGGATGGATTCTGAGTTACAAATATTGTCAGTCTATATGACTTCCAAAATGAAGAGTTTTAATTAGGTGACGGATTATTTCACGATGGGTGAAGCAAGACGGTCAAACTAAAGTGGTTGCTAATAGGGCCAAGAATGTAGGGAATTTTCAGGGTTCCTATTCTAGGGGATCCAGATGACCAATATTAGAGGCCAAGCCAATTCAGTCCGCCATGCCCGCTTCTACTGCTGATTATTCGGGGAATCCATCTAATAGTTCTCCAGCTAGCACTACAAAAAATCTGATGATTAATGACGAATAATTTTCACACAAATAACTCACATTTCGTCATGAAAAAAATCGACGAAAAATAATACGTCTGTCATTCGTCCCTAAAGCATGGGTCACTAAATGTATATAGAGACAAATTAGTGTTTCGTCACTAAATAGAAATGTATTAACTACAAAAATATTTTGTGTCCCAAAATGCTTCTTATTTATGAAAAAATTGTTCGTCATAAAAAATATTAAAATTTGTAGGTATAGGTATATTTTTTTTACTAAATTTGTTATTCTAGGCGACGAATGTCACTAACTACTTAGTTTAGTAGTGGTAATGCAATTTGTCGCTAATCTATTATGTATTTCATAGTCAAGCAAATAATATTTCGTCACTAAAAACTATTTTTTACATAAAAAAATTTTGTTGTCCCTTAAGGTAAAAATTAGTGACAACTTTATATTTAAATAATTTTGTAGTTGAAACATTCATGTCGTCACTAAAAATAATTCTTTTGCCTTCAAAATAAAATTGTCACTAAGAATATCATAAATAAGTATGCAATTTTTGGGACAAAAACTTTTTTTATCACAGAATGTCATACTTTAATGACGAAAATGTTGTCGTCTTAAGAAAATGATGTATTCGTCACTAGCTATTGAGCTTGCGAAGATAAAATGTTTCGTCATTAATGACATTTAATCTTATAGCAATACCATTTACAATTTGTATTGATCTAGTTCTCCGTAAATTTAAAAATTTATTCAAAATATTAAAATTATGACATAATACAAATTATTAAACTTAATAGCATTGAGTAACTTTTAAAATATTGAGCATCATACACTATAGAGAGTTAGAGTTTACACATAATTAAAAGAAAATAATAGAAATTGAATAACATATAAAACCCAAAATAAATAAAATTAGATTGCCTAGTGTTTCCCTCCTATGGAAGCTCTCCATATCTTGAAGTTGTGCTCAAACCTACTAAAGGATATCAAAGGAGTATTCAATCAGTAAAAAATCTTTTACCTTAATCAGACACAGTTTAACAAAAAAAAAAGTAAGGATCGTTCCCAACTACACACAAAATTTGATTTGAACAAATTGTCAGGAAAATCCAAATAAGTTGCAAGAGAAGCAAATCAAAAACAAATTTTAACGCGTAAATTGTAGTTTCTGTACTGGTGACTTATGTTTGCACAAAGAAAAGAACTAATGTTAGCTTCTCATAGACAAATGGATAAACTACCTTGATGCATGAAAAGGGAAATTCCTTCGGCATTTACAACAGCCCGTCTTTGTTGTTCCAAGAAATATCTTTACAATGCCATGTAGTTGAACTGCAACATTAAAATCAACTTCACCTTGCATAGCTTGCCGTTTGACAATGTTTCCTTCTTGAAGAACATCTTCGTCATCTCGTATAATACTATCCATGGCTGTTACTGAACCTGTGCAGCTACAAACACTACCATCTGAACACAAAATGAACAACCTTAAAATTTTGTCACAGTATGCTCGAAATTCGATATTAAATAATATTTAAGAAATATTTAGATTAGAACAATTATCAAAAGAACTTTATGATAAAATATATTTTACTTTATAAAATATGTATCTTACTCTATGATGAATTCCGAAACCCCCAACATTGGTATCAGAGCTATGAAAGATGAAAAGAGGTATGGTATCAGCAGAAAGATAAGAAAAATAAGAAAATTAAACAAATTATATCCAGAATATAAACCACTTAATATTACAAAAACTAATAATAAAAAATTAGAAAAAATGGTAGATATTATTTCTAAATTAGAATATAAGTATATTAAATATTTAAAAATACGATGAATTCCGCACCGCCCAACATTGATACCAATGTTTGGGGTGCGGAATTCATCAAAGAGTAAGATCCATATTTTATAGAGTAAAATATATATATCTAGAAATACAAATAAATAATATATTTGCAGGAATTTGTGAAAAAACTATAATAGCACAAAGAAATAATATTTTATATCTAGAAATACAAATAAATAATCTAGAATATAAACTACAACATAATTTATAAATGAATAAGGAAAACCATAAAAGATTAAAAATAAGGATAATATTTTCTAATCTAGGAAGAAGATATAAGAAAATAGGTGACAATTTAAGTCTAATGTTAAAAGAAATGGTAAAATTAGAAGATATTTTAACTGCTACGGTTAGGATAGCAAAAGAAAATGAAGAAATATATAGAAAAATGGAAATTGAAAAGATAAAATATCAAGCGAAAAAAGAAGTACAACAAATAGAAGAAGTAAAAAATAAAGAAATTTTTGAATTACAAAAAGAATTAGCAATGTTGAAAGAAATGTATGAAATAAAACCAAAAGAAAAAGAACAAAAAAGAAACTTAGCAAATTAGATAAACAAATTTAAAGAAAGATTGCAATTAGAAAATAAATTAAAAGAAAGTAATCAAGATAACCTAACTAACATGCCAAAAGTAAGAATTGATGATATCAACGATGATTTAGAAGAACAACACACAGAGATAAGTGAAACATATACACAACTTTTAGACAATACAAAAAATGTAGAAATAAATACCGGATATATAGACATGAATGAAAAAACCTAGTACATCAGGAGTAAAAAATCCAAAATACTTAAATCCAACATATTATAATGTAAGTTATGAAAAATATGATAGGAAAAAAATTTTATGGGATAAAAGATCAAATAAATGGACACCTAAACCAACAACTGAACAACCCAATTTTTTAAATTTAGACTGTATAGCAGATATAAATAAAACAATTCAATTATGGATGGGATATATATCAAAACAATTAATAGATAACAAAATGTAATGACTAAAACACCAGGATATATAGAAAGAACACTTATAAGAACAGTAAAATTATGGTTACAAAATTTAACGGAAGAAAGTATAAAGACTTTAAGAAATTATAAAACATTTAATGGAAAAACAGCTACAACATCTATGGAAATATTAAATAAATACGAAATAGGTATAAGAAATGAATTTAGTAGTCTGACAACAGAAGTAGAAGAACAAAATAAAGAAAAAGTTATAAATAGAAATTTAATGGCAAAATTGGCAATATGTAATATGTGTTATATAGATGAATATACATGTGCATTTAGAGAATATTATTATAAAGGAACATATAACATGGAAGATATAAAGGAAATAAGAAAATTATAGTTTACAAAATTACTAGAACCTTTTAGTTCAAAAATAATAAAAAGTTGGAATGAATCAGAATTAACGGATACTTTAGGAGCTAGAATTAAATTCTTACAAAGATAGTTTACAGAACTATGTGAAAAACATAAAGAAGATATAAAAATAGAAAAAGTATTAGTAAAAAACTTAGCATGTTGCAAAAATAAAATAGCACCTTAATTTGGTTGTATAGATAGATATTATAAAAAGAAGTATGATAGAAATAAAAATTATAAAAAAATATAGATCAACATATAAATATAAAAAACCAAGAAAGAGATATTATGTAAAAAATTACAAAACTAAAAGATCATTTAGACCAAAAAGAAAATTGACGGAATGTACTTGCTATAATTGTGGAAAATTAGGACATATAGCTAAAGATTGTAAATTGCCTAAAATCCAAAGAGCAAATAGATATCATAAATAATTATGGAAAATGAAAAATATACACAAATAGAATATGTCGATTATGATTTAGAAAGTGAAGATAGTATATATGAAATATCAAAAAACGAAATAGATAACGACTTAGAATTAGAATCAGATAATAAATTTTAGAATATGAAAAATGACTGAAGCAGATATACAAATAATAAATAAAGAAGAATGCCAAGATGAAGAATCTTTAGAACAAAAAAAAAATATTTGATAATAGTATAGTTGAACAAATAAAAGGAAAAGAATTAGATCTAAGTGTAGAAAAAATATTAGAAGTACCAAAAATAAAAAATTGGTTTAAAAGACAAAAAGAAGAATAGTATGTAGTAAGCCAAAGAGAACATATCACAGATTGTAAGTATACCAAAGGAAAAGCTAAAATACCAATAATAAATAAGAGAATAATTAATAAAGAAATACAAGAAATAAATGGGAAAACAACCAATTAAATATGTACATTTAGGATGAATTGAAATATTAATAAAAACATGTTGTAGAGAAGGAAAAGATACACCTATAAAAATATATTTAGCAGATTATAGAATTATACAACCCATAGAAGAAAGTATAATAAGTGCAGTAAAAGTTAATTTAATATAACAAAAATTTAAATTTATAATAAGTGTTAATTACTCAGTAGCAATTAATGATAGAAATATAGTGTCACGACCCAAAACCGAGCCGCGACTGGCACCCACACTTACCCTCCTATGTGAGCGAACCAACCAATCTAAACCCTAACATTTCCATATAATATCAACAGAAAGTAATGCGGAAGACTTAAACTCATTAAT
>NC_028644.1:13949349-14022799 GCF_001406875.1 Solanum pennellii | reverse complement strand
ATTACGCAGCCTGTGACGGGCCGTCGTGCCTGCGACGGTCCGTCCTGCTGCTCCGTCACAGAGTTCAGAGACTCAATTTCCTTGAAGAGTCTGTGACGGTCCGTCGTTCCTGCGACGGTCCGTCCTGCCATTTCATCGCGAAGTTCAGAGAGTCGATCTCAGTACCCAATTTTCTAAATTCTAAGTGTTTTGGAACGAGACCCCCTCGACGGCCCGTCGTGCCCATGACGGTCCGTCGTGGGTTCCGTCGACTCAGACAGTTTTTCCAGAAATAAAATTTGCTGCTTAAAACGACTAAACAGGTCGTTACATATAGATAAATCATTAGTATTATATTGGAAAATGTTAGGAATAGAACTAGCACCTGGAAGTAAAATATTTACAGCTACATGTAAGAATTTATATGTTTTAACAACAAAATATAAAATAACAGCAAATAATAAAATAAATAAAATAAAAATAGAAAACCACTTTGAAAAAATAGTTACGGTTATAGATAATAATGACTATAGTTATAATGAAACTGATATAGAAGAAGATTTAGAGATAGTACAAGAAAGACTAAGCACATCAAAAAGAATAAACAATAATGATATACCACAAACATCATAAAAAATGAGTACTTCAAATAGTTCCAAAAGAATAAATATAATTTCACAAAAATTAATAGAAGAAGAAATATACCACATCATTATTATATAACAGGAATAATGGAGCAAAGAAAATATTTAATACTAATAAATACAAGACAAGAAGAAAAATATATTGTAAGAGAGTTAGTAACGGAAGATAAAATAATAACTACGACAACACTCATGTTCAGAATTACCAAAAGTACTAATAAATATTGAAGAAACAACAGAACAAGAAATAATAATTGGAGGTATACCAATGATAATAAAATTTAAAATATATCAAGGAAATGAAAATATAACATTAGTAATAAAATGGCTAGAACAAGTAAAACAATATAATATAGAGGATAAACAAGTAACGATAAATTATCAAAATAAAAGTCATAATAAAAAGGACTTTAATATAAAAATATATATGAAAATATATATACTCGCGAAGATAATAATAGAAGGATATCATAACAGATATTATACACCAATGATAGATACAGGAGCAGAGGCTAATATATGTAAATACAATTGTTTACCAGAAGAAAATGGGAAAAATTAAAAACACTATTAGTTGTAACAGGATTTAATAATGAAGGATGTATGATCACGTACAAGACAAAAATGATAAAAATACAAACATGGAATAAAATATTAACTTTAGACGAAATATATAATTTTGAATTAACAACAAAGGATATGTTATTAGGAATGTCATTTTTAGAAATTCTATATTCACATATAATAACAAAAACACACTGTTGGTTCACAACACCATGTAAACAAAAGATAGGAGCAAAAAGAGTAGGTAACAAAAGAAGAAAAACAACATAATGGATTAAAGGCAGTGAAAAAATTGCACAAAAATTAGAAAATATAAAAGAAGAAGACTCTAGAATAGATTAATTATATTTTCCATAGATAAAGTAAAAGTAATCCAAGAAAAAATTAGAATTATTATATAACGAAGAATTTTACAAGGATGGGAAAAACATAAAACACAAGTTAAAATTGAACTGATTGATGAAAATAATATAATAACACAAAAACCATTAAAATATAATTTTAATGATTTAAATGAATTTAATATACATATAAGTGAATTACTAAAAAATGGATATATACAAGAAAGTAATAGTCCGGCATTTATTATTAATAAGTATAGTGAACAAAAAAGAGGAAAAAGTAGAATGGTTATTGATTATAGAAATTTAAATGCAAAAACTAAGGATATAATTACTTGGTTATATTCTCTTACTTGGTTAACTAATCCTAAAAAGGATTGTAAATTCTATTTTGTATCTAATTGTTCATTCGAGGTTATTATTTTTTGTACTATATGCATTTGCATTTTTATCTATTTTTATTCCTAGGAATTCTATTTGTTTTTTCATTACTTTTGCTTTCTTTTTACTTAAACTTATTCCTTAGTGTTGTATTATATGTATAAATTTTTTAATAATCTTATGTGTTCATCTGTGTTTTAGAATATAATAATATATCATCAATACATACTACACAATTTTCTAGTTGTTTAAAATAGTTATCCATAAAACGTTCAAATCTACCTGGTGCGTTTTTATATCCAAATGGTAATACATTCAATTCATAAAATCCTTGTGGTACTGTGAATGCTGCAAATTTTTTAGATTCTTCTTCTAACTTTAAATGATAAAATCATAATTTACAATCAAATTTTACTAAAGTAATTATATCCTTGTATTTGTCTTATCTATAATATTTTATTTGGTATTGAATACTTATATGTTTTAGTTTTTGCATTTAAATTTCTATAATCAATTATCATTCTACTTTTTCCTCTTTTTTGTTCACTATACTTATTAACAATAAATGCCGGACTTGTATGTTTACTATTACTTTCTTGTATATATCCATTTTTTAGTAATTCACTTATATGTATTTTATATCATTAAAATTATATTTTAATGGTTTTTGTGTTATTATATTATTTTCATCAATTAGTTCAATTTTAACTTCGGTTTTATGTTTTTCCCATCCTTGTAAAATTCTTCATTATATAATAATTCTAATTTTTCTTGGATTATTTTTACTTTATCTATGGAAAATATAATTAATTCTATTTTAGAGTCTTCTATTTTTATATTTTCTAATTTTTGTGTAATTTTTTCACTGCCTTTAATCCATTCTGTTTTTTTTCGTCTTTTGTTACCTACTCTTTTCGCTCCTATCTTTTGTTTACATGGTGTTGTGAACCACCAGTGTTTTTGTTATTATATGTGGATATATTTTATCTAAAAATGGTATTCCCAATAACATATCCTTTGTTGTTAATTCAAAATTATATATTTCGTCTAAAGTTAATATTTTATTCCATATTTGTATTTTTATCTTTTTTGTCTTGTACGTGATCATACTTCCTTCATTATTAAATCCTGTTACTACTATTAGTGTTTTTAATTTTTCCCATTTTCTTCTAGTAAACAATTGTATTTACATATATTAGCCTCTGCTCATGTATCTATCATTGGTGTATAATATCTGTTGTAATATCCTTCTATTATTATCTTCGCGAGTATATATATTTTCATATATATATTTTTTATATTTAAGTCCTTTTTATTATGACTTTTATTTTGATAATTTATCTTTAGTTGTTTATCCTCTATATTATATTGTTTTACTTGTTCTAGCCATTTTATTCCTAATGTTATATTTTCATTTCCTTGATATATTTTAAATTTTATTATCATTGGTATACCTCCAATTATTATTTCTTGTTCCGTTGTTTCTTCAATATTTATTAGTACTTTAGGTAATTCTGAACATGAGTGTTGTCGTAGTTATTATTTTATCTTCCATTACTAACTCTCTTGCAATATAGTTTTCTTCTTGTCCTGTATTTATTAGTATTAAATATTTTCATTGCTCCATTATTCCTGTTATACAATAATGATGTGGTATATTTCTTCTTCTATTAATTTTTGTGAAATTATATTTATTCTTTTGGAACTATTTGAAGTACTCATTTTTTATGATGTTTGTGGTATATCATTATTATTTATTCTTTTTGATGTGCTTAGTCTTTCTTGTACTATCTCTAAATCTTCTTCTATATCAATTTCATTATTACTATAGTCATTATTATCTATAACCGTAACTATTTTTTCAAAGGGGTTTTCTATTTTTATTTTATTTATTTTATTATTTGCTGTTATTTTATATTTTGTTGTTAAAACATATAAATTCTTACATGTAGCTGTAAATATTTTACTTCCAGGTGCTAGTTCTATTCCTGACATTTTCCAATATAATACTAATGATTTATCTATATTTCTATCATTAACTGCTACTGAGTAATTAGCACTTATTATAAATTTAAATTTTTGGTATATTAAATTAACTTTTACTGCACTTATTATACTTTTTTCTATAGGTTGTATAATTCTATCATCTGCTAAATATATTTCTATTGGTGTATCTATTCCTTCTCTAAAACATATTTTTATTAATATTTCAATTCCTCCTAAATGTACATATTTAATTGGGTTTTTTCCCATTTATTTCTTGTATTTCTTTATTAATTATTCTCTTTTTTATTATTTGTATTTTAGCTTTTCCTTTGGTATACTTACAATCTATGATATGTTCTCTTTGACTTACTACATAATATTCTTCTTTTGGTTTTTAAACCAATTTTTAATTTTGGTACTTCTAATATTTTTTCTACACATAGATCTAATTCTTTTCCTTTTATTTGTTCAACTATACTATTAACAAATATTATTTTTTGTTCTAAAGATTCTTCATCTTGGCATTCTTCTTTATTTATTATTTGTATATCTGCTTCAGTCATTTTTCATATTATAAAATTCATTATCAGATTCTAATTCTATGTGATTATCTATTTTATTTTCTGATATTTCATATATACTATCTTCACTTTCTAAATCATAAACGACATATTCTATTTGTGTATATTTTTCATTTTCCATAATTATTTCTGATATCTGTTTCCTCTTTGGATTTTAGGTAATTTACAATCTTTAGCTATATGTCCTAATTTTCCACAATTATAGCAAGTACATTCCATCAATTTTCTTTTTGATCTAAATGGTCTTTTAGTTTTGTAACTTTTTACATAATATCTCTTTCTTGGTTTTTTATATTTATATGTTGATCTATATATTTTATAATTTTTATTTCTATTAAACTACTTTTTATAATATCTATCTATACAACCAAATTGAGGTGCTATTTTATTTTTGCAACATGCTAAGATTTTTATTAATACTTTTTCCATTTTTATATCTTCTTTATGTTTTTCACATAGTTCTGTAAACCATCGTTGTAAAAATTTCATTCTAGCTCCTAAAGTATCTGTTAATTTTGCTTCATTCCAACTTTTTATTATTTTTGAACTAAAAGGTTCTAGTAATTTTGTAAACTATAATTTTCTTATTTCCTTACTTTCTTCCATGTTATATGTTCCGTTATAATAATATTCTCTAAATTCACATGTATATTCATCTATATAACACATATTATATATTGCCGATTTTGCCATTAAATTTCTATTTATAACTTTTTCTTTATTTTGTTCTTCTACTTCTGTTGTCATACTACTAAATTCATTTCTTATAGCTATTTCATATTTATTTAATATTTCCATAGATGTTGTAGTTGTTTCTCCATTAAATGTTTTATTATTTCTTAAAGTCTTTATACTTTCTTCCGTTAGATTTTGTAACCATAATTTTATTGTTCCTATAAGTGTTCTTTCTATATATCCTGCTGTTTCTGTCAATCCTATTTTGTTATCTATTAATTTTTTATATATATATCTCATCCATAATTGAATTGTTTTATTTATATCTGCTTTACAGTCTAAATCTAAAAAATTGTGTTGTTCAGTTGTTTGTTTAGGTGTCCATTTATTTAATCTTTTATCCCATAAAATTTTTTCCCTATCATATTTTTTATAACTTACATTATAATATGTTGGATTTAAGTATTTTGGATTTTTTACTCCTGATGTACTAGGTTTTTTTCATTCATGTCTATATCTCCGGTATTTATTTCTACATTTTTTAAATTGTCTAAAAGTTATGTATATGTTTCACTTATCTCTGAGTGTTGTTCTTCTAAATCATTGTTGAAATCATCAATTCTTACTTCTGGCAGATTAGTTAGATTATCTTGATTACTTTTTTTAATTTATCTTCTAATTGCAATCTTTCTTTAAATTTGTTTATCTAATTTGCTAAGTTTCTTTTTTGTTATTTTTCTTTTGGTTTTATTTCATACATTTCTTTCAACATTGCTAATTCTTTTTCTAATTCTAAAATTTCTTTATTTTTTACTTCTTCTATTTGTTGTACTTTTTTCGCTTGATATTTCATTTTTTCAATTTCCATTTTTCTATCTATTTCTTCATTTTCTTTTGCTATCCTAACCGTAGCAGTTAAACTATCTTCGAATTTTAACGTTTTTTTTCTAACATTAAACTTAAATTGTCACCTATTTTCTTATATTTTTTTCCTAAATTAGAAAATATTATCCTTATTTTTAATCCTTCATAGTTTTTAAATATTTTTTCGTCTATTGCATATTCTTCCTTATTCATTTATAAATTATGTTGTAGTTTATATTCTAGATTATTTATTTGTATTTCTAGATATAAAATAGTATTTGTTTGTGCTATTATAAAATTTTCACAAATTGATAAATTTTTGTTACCGTTCACCTTGTTTCCACTTTAGCCTATCAAGTAACCGAGAATCAAGAAATAGAATGCTTACTTTCTCACACCAGAAATATTAGGAATTATGTTATCCAAATAAATAACAAGAACAAACCACAAAAAGAATGTTGACACGAGCCATATGTAAATCTCGTTCTGTTAACTCTGAAACTAATATTATAATAAGAATGCACTCAAACAAATATTATAAGTCAATTCATAAAATCTGTAAATTACCACCGATTTCATGTTTAAAAAAAACATTTTAGCGATTAAGAAATAAGGGACACAGTTTCACCAATTCACAGAGAAAGTAAATAGTAAATCGAACAAGAAAACAACCAGGGAGAATCTGAGAAGATCCATCTTTAGAGGACATTAACTTCAACTTCACCGGAATTCTTGATACCTTATTTGTTTCGCCGAAGTTTCTGTCTTCACCGAAGTGGTTCATGTTTGTTGTTTATACCACCGGGCTGCTTTGGAGCAGTTTTTCCCGCTGGTGGTCGCGATGTCTCTCATGGGTGCTGGTTGTTAGGACCGAAAATAAGCAGGTGTAATGCGGAATCTAGCAAAGCAAACCTCAAAAGACTATGAGTAACAAGACAACGAGAAATATACCAAAAGACACAATTTAACGTGGTTCGGTCAATCGACCTACATCCACAAAGGAGATGAGCAATCCACTATAAATATGAGAGTACAAAATACAGAGAGAAACAATCTCAACCAATTCACTCAGAATACATGGGAGGTTCACACAAGTGATAACGTATCAAGCTTGGGACCCACAATTTCTCCCCCTAACCAAAACTCTCAAAGCCATTAAGACTACATTGTGAATGCTGATTAAGTTAGAAGGAACATTCCTCTATATATAGAGTCCTAAACCTTTTCCTACAAGAAAATGATTAGTCAATCCAAAACCTTTTCCTAAAAGGAAAACCTATTTATGGTAAGAAATTTAGGGCAAATAAAGCCAACAAATCTCTCCCTTGGCCTGAATTTTCTGACAAAATAAATTTGTCCACCTTCTTCACTTAATCTTCAACAACTTGCTTCTCCTCTCCATAATCTTCTTTGCAAATTTTATGTCTCAACACAGAGAAACTCTCTGAATCAATTTCTCCAACAAAATCTTCATTACTGTCAAAAATATTGCGGCTAGAATTACACCCGTCAGGATGAACACCACTTTCTAACCTGGTTCAATCATCGATTATCGAACCACTGAACCTGACTCCATCATTGAATCTGGCTCTAATACCACTTGTTAGGACCGGAAATAAGCAGGTGTAACGCGGAAGCTAGCAAAGCAAACCTCAAAAGACTACGAGTAAGAAGACAACGAGAAATATACCAAAAGACACAATTTAACGTGGTTCGGTCAATCGACCTACATCCACAAAGGAGATGAGCAATCCACTATAAATATGAGAGTACAAAATAAAGAGAGAAACAACCTCAACCAATTCACTTAGAATACATGGGAGGTTCACACAAGTAATAACGTATCAAGCTTGTGACCCACAATTTCTCCCCCTAACCAAAATTCTCAAAGCATTAAGACTACATTGTGGATGCTGATTAAGTAAGAAGGAACATTTCTCTATTTATAGAGTCCTAAACCTTTTCCTACAAGAAAAGGATTAGTCAATCCAAAACCTTTTCCTAAAAGGAAAACCTATTTATGGTAAGAAATTTAGGGCAAATAAAACCCAACACTGGTTTGAGCTGGTGTCATCTCCAGCTGCTGTTGCAACTACGCCAAGAACGAGAGGGGAAAAGGAGGAGCAGCAGCCATGCTGCTTGCTCGCTTCGCCTCCTTCCTCGCCGGCTGCTGCCTGTTGTCGGTTGTTGTCGCTAGTCGGAGCTGCTTTTTATTTCTCGCCTGAAAGAAAAGGGAGGAAACGAGGTGAGGGAAAGAGGAGAGAGAGTGACGGGGAGTGGAGAGAGGAAAATCTCATCCGTGATGGATGGTCTCGCCAGAGGAGCCACGTGAGAAAGAGGGGCTGGCGGCGCTGATCTTCAAGGGAGAAGGAGAAGAGTGAAAATGAAAATCGATTAGGGTATGGGTATTAATGCTGGAACAGGAAAGAATGATTATTTGATCTCCACCTATTGTTTAGAAGAGAGGAAAGATTAGGATTAAAAGTTGTGATGATTTTCTAAGTTGGGTGGATGAAATTAAAGATGAGATTTCAAGGATCGAACTCAAAAGGGCTATAATTGCAATGCATAAAGTCTTCAGTTGAAACGAATTTAATATATTAAGATATTATTTAAATAATTTTGAGAATAATTTAGGAAATGCGATCCAATTAATAAAATATTAAACATATTGTAATACTTTCATACAAACTTAACACAATTACATTTGAAAACGTTTGAGTAAAATAATTATTACTAGTTTCAATTTGATGATAAAATAATTTTACTATTAATTACAATAATTTTATAAATCATACATATTGAAATATATAATTTTAGACAAAATCAATTCAAATTTTATACTCGAAATATGTTTCAAAAATAGGTACTTAATCGAATGAAACTCCGAAAGGGTTATAGGTTGTTCAAAATTGGGTGTCAACAAGAGTTATATACAGACGTGTTTGAGAAAATGTTAGACCATGTAAAAATTCAGGTAAACTTGAATTTAGGTTTATTATAAGTGTTGTTATGTATGTATGATGATTAATCAAATACTTTAATTACTAGAACTTCGCCGAAGAGGAGAGCAATGGAGATGCAAGGCTCCCACTGTTGTTATTGTCATCTTTGATGGGCTTCTCTGGTGATTACATTTCCTTTACCGGGGTTGGCTGGTCGCAGCTGGCGAGAATAACAGATAGGAGGTGGCGCCCGATTGCCGGCTGCTCGCTAGCTGGCGTTGTTCATTTCTTCGCCTAAGCTGTTAGGAGAATAAAGGTGAGGGAGAGATAGGGGAGGATGAGATGGAAATGAAAGGAAGATGATGAAATAAGGATGTCTTAGGGTTTTGGTTTTTTTGGTTTTAAAATAGATAAGGTTGAAGATTTTATCTCAGTCTTAGGTTTGAGTGATGTGGGCGAGCAAGATTTGATCTTGTAGTTGATTTGGATGAACGAATGGCTGAGATTAAAGGATGGGGCTTTTGAGAATTGAATTAATTTAGATAGACTATAATTGAAAATTGTTGAAAGGCTATAATTGAAATAAGAAAATAGCCATAATTGACATGAAATTGAATATGAAAGGTTGTAGTTGAAATAAAATTGGATAGCAAGAGGGCTATGAATTAAATAAATTCAGTAAAAGAGGTTGTGATTTAAATGATTTAAAGGGATATTAAGAAAATATTATTCAATTAAAAAACTACTATGTATACTAAAGTACTTTCATATAAATTAAACACACCTAATTTAAAAACATTTAAATAAAGTAGTCATTTCAAGTTTAACTAGAGATAAATATAATAATTTAATAAATATTAAAAATAACTTAATAATAAAAATTGATAATTATGTAAATAAGCGATACCATAATATATATATACTTTTAGACAAAATCGATAAAGATTTTAAAACTCGTAGTATTTTTAAAAATACGTATCTAATAGAATAAGTAGGTCAAATAGGGTATAATAGGGAGAAATTTTTATATTTAATTATGAAATTGATATACTTCATTTGACACATGTATCATAAACAAGTGTACCCAAATAATATTATATTTAGGTATGAAATTTTTTTTCGTCACAAATAGTTAAATTATTTAGCTAAAAATTTTAAGTCGTCGTTATTTAATTATTACATGTTTAATGCTAATATTATGTTATCACTACATCACATATTGATTAGAGACAAAAAAAAATTATCATGACTGATTGCTTATAGTTTTACTGACAAATACTAAGGTCACAATTAAATATAAGATTTTGTCGCTAAAGCTTACAATATTTAATGAGGAACTCTAATTTATCGCTATTTCAATAAAAAGATTTAGTGACAAAGCCTTTTTTTGTCAAAAATTGTAACTCAATTTAGGACAAATAATAGTTTGTCTAAAAATTTGATACATTATGAGTGACAAAATAATTTGTCACTGATAAATTAAAATTTGTCGCTAGACTGTTGGGTATGTAGAAGGCAACAAATCACCATGTGATCGCATTTGGTTTAATCGTGGGGAACTTGGACACATGAGAAAGGACAATCCACAACAGCGTATGATCGAATCCGGACAGCAGTCTAATTGAGCTATTGTACCCACAAAGAAATGGAAATAATTGTAGAAGATGTCAACAAGGTGGGCGATGAGGTAACCACCGAGACCGTGGAGGTAGATGAAATGGTAGCGGAGGTAGAGATAACCTGCAACCAGGCAGAGAGGTACTTCGCATGGATGATAGAGCTCAATGTTACGCCTTTTCGGGCAAAAATGAGGCAGAGGTGTCTGATGTAGTGATCACATGTACTATTATTGTCTGTGTCCGGATGGATAACGTGTTATTTGATTCGGTTTCTACTTATTCGTACGTGTCTGTGAGTTTTACATTTGATTTTAAAATTATGTGTGATATCCTTAATGCCCTGATACATGTTTGTACCCTAGTTGGATAGTTAGTCATAGTCAACCATGTCTATCGTGCTTGCCCTATCTTGTTTATGGTTACTTCGACATTTAGGAATGAATTTGTTGTCTCCTTATTATGTTGTGCTTAATTGTAATGCTAAGTCGGTGACTCTAGAAATCTCGGAAGGGAAAGATTAGAGTGGGAAGGGGTGTACAAGCCTAAGCAAGATAAGATTATATCTTCCCTCTGGTATAGTAAACTGGTAGAACAAGGTTGTTTAGCTACCTTTTCTCATGTTAGTAATGTTGAGGTTAAGGATCCATCTATTAGATCAACTCATGTAGTGTCTGAGTTTAGTGAAGCTTTTCCTAATAATTTGTCTAGCATGCCTCCGGATAGAGTCCTAGATTTTTGTATTGATTTATAATCCGGTACTCATCCCATATCTCTTCCTCCATATTGCTTGGCTCAGCAAAGTTGAGAGAGTTTAAGGCTCAAACCCAAGAACTACTTGATAAGGGATTTATTTGTCCAAGTTCATCCTCATGGGGTGCTCCGGCTCTACTTATTAAGAATAAAGATGGTAGTATGAGGATTTGTATAGATTCCGCCAATTGAATAAGGCCACTACTCAAAATAGATCCCCTTTTCCAAGAATAGATGACCTTTTTTTATCAATTTCAAGGTGCACCAGTCTTTTCAAAGATTGATTTAAGATCTGGGTATTATCAATTAAAAATTAGGACTGAGATGTACCCAAGACAGCCTTTAGCACTCAATATGAGCATTATGAATTTTTAGTGATGTCGTTTGGGTTTACTAATGCGCTGGCAGCTTTTAAGAGCTTGATGAATGGAGTATTCAAGCCATTTCTTGTTTTTTTTTTTGTGATAGTTTTTATTGATGATACTTTGGTTTATTCAAAAAGTGAAGAAGAACATGAAAACCATCTTTGTACGGTCTTAGGTATTCTTGTGAAGCAGAAGTTCTATGCAAAATTTTCCAAATGTGAATTTTTGTTGAAGTCGGTTGCTTTTTTGGGGAATATGGTGTCAAAAGAAGGGGTAAGGGTATATCCCAAAAAAGTATAAGTGATCGAGAATTGGGTATGGCTTAGTTCGGTGAAGGAATTTAGGAGTTTTGTGGAACTTGTAGTTACTATCGTCATGTTTTTATGAATTTTGCTTAAATTGCTACTCACTTGACCAATATGAACAAAAAAGAGGTACCGTTTGAATGGACTAAAAATATTTGAGGAGAGCTTCCAAAATCTTAAGACTCTTTTGACTACCAAACCCATTCTAGCATTACCAGTTGAGGGTAAGGACATCGTTGTTTATTTATATGCTTCACATTCTGGATTGGGTGTTGCGTTGATGTATGATAAGAATGTCATAGCTTATGCCTCATGTCAATTGAAGGTGCACAAGAGGAATTATCCCAATCATTATTTGGAATTGACAGCGGTGGTATTTGCTCTTAAGATCTACCAACATTATTTGTATAGAGTTAAGTGTGAGATATTTAATGATCATTGTAAGTTTGCAGCATGTATTCACCCAAAAGGATTTGAACTTGAGACAAAGAAGATGGATGGAATTACTCAAGGATTATGATGTGACTATTAATACCATTCGGATAAGGAGAATGTTGTGACAGGCGCTTTGAGGCGAAATGTGATTAGTTTGGGTAGTTTAGCTCTGTTAAGTGGAACCAAGAGACCGTTGGCCAACGATATTCAGACCTTAGAGTCTATGTTTGTGCAGTTGGGCATCCCTAAAAGAGGTGGGTTTTTAGCTAACGTTGAAGCTTAGTCCACTTCATAGAGGAAATCAAGGCCAACCAATTTGAAGATGGATATTTCGATGAGCTTAGAACAAAGATTACAATAGGTATGTCTCAAGGAACCAACCTAGATGTGGATGGTGTGCACAACTATAAGGGTAGAATATGTTTTCAAAGAGTTGGTGATTTGATTCCAAGGTTGTTGGCGGAGGCTCATGGAACGCGCTATTCTATTCATACAGGCGTGACCAAGATGTATAGAGATCTGAAATGAGTGTATTGGAGGTCAGATATGAAAAAAGACATTGAGAAGTTTGTGGCAAAGTGTCAGAATCGTCAACACATACTTCAAAAAGATGCCAATTCCAGAATGGCAGGTGGAAAGGATATCCATGGATCTTGTGGTTGTTCTTCCCAAGATTTTGGGGAAATTTGATTCTATTTGAGTTGTAGTAAATAGGTTGACCAAGTCAGCCCATTTCATTCCAGTAATGGTGGATTACAACGCTGAATATTTTGCTAGGATTTATGTAAAGGAGATAGTGAGGTTGCATGGTGTGCCCCTTTCCATCATCCCAGATCATGGCACCCTTCTCACTTCCAAGTTTTGGAGGAAGTTTCATGATGTATTTGGCACACAACTTACTTTTATTACAAACTTCCATCCCCATACCGATTGAAAATCAGAACGAACCTCCAATATGACGAGGAACCATCGTAAGTTAAGGACTAAGTATATTAAGCCCGTGAAGGTTCAATTGAAACATCGTCCGATTGATAAAGCTACTTGGGAGACCGAGAAGATATGTGAGACAAGTATTTACAATTGTTCGTCGAATCATGTACTACATTGTTCCTTTCCTAGCCTATATTTCCTTAGTTGATCACTCGAGGACGAGTGATGGGTAAATTTTTATCTATTGTAATGACCGAGTTTTGTCGTTAAAGAAATGCCAACGGGGAAAAATCGGGGCTTGAAAACCTTTTCATAGTATTAGGACTTTCCCCATCTTGTTCAGATTTTGGAGGAATTTAGAGTCATCAAGGTGTAAGGAAATCTGGTAGCAATCGGACAGATTAAATATGGATTTTATTACATAATCGGTTAGATAACTCGTTACAAAATCTGTGTGACGTTCCAAAATTAAATTCGGATAAGAAGATCATCGGGAATTGATTTTGGCGTGAAGGTAATTTTCAAATCATATTGAGTTAAGAAGGTGTTGTACAAAAGGGAGAAGTGAAATTCGTTAAGGAGCTCACTGTCTCGCTTCGTTTCTTCCTGCTACAGCGACGCCGCTACAACGGAAGGGGTGTCATTGTAGCGGGCGAGGTAGAGATAGAATTAAAGGATTTTGGGTTTTTCCAAGGAAAGCTCACAGGTTCGCTTTGTACCACTGTAGTGGGATGGGTGTTGCTGTAATGGGATGACGATTTAAAATTAGTAAATGAAACCCTTAGACGATCTTATTTTGTATTTTTTTGACCTTTTGAGTTAAAAGAAGTCCTCTGGGCTATTCCAACTCGTTTTCCACTATTCTTGAAGCTAGAGGCAAGCTTTTCACTGCCGACCTCATTTTTTGATCCATAGAACATTTTAGAATGGGTCAATATTGATGGAGAAGGATTTCTTGAAGAATCTTATGGTGGAATAATTGACTAGTTAAGGTCATGGATTTTGAACTAGGGTTCATAGATTATGAGTTTGCTGGGAATTTAGTGTTCCCTAATTGATTTTCGTATATAAATTGTTGATTGTAGTCCATCAACAAGCGGAACAAATCCGTGAAGAGAAGGATCAAATTTTCTAGGACTTCAAGCTTGTTTCGAGGTAGGTGATGGTTGTGATTCTATTATGTGTGGTATATTTTTTTCTTGATTCATTGTGATACTTCTTTATATATGCATGTTGCAATACTAATCATAGACTTTAAAAGTGTGATGTGTGACTATCATTACCATGAAATAGTGAAATAATGCATGATCATTGATGATGTACTTGTAATTGTGATTGTGGTGTATTATTGGGTATCAGATTGCCACATTCTGGCAAGCTAACTTGGATAGGATTGCCACGTTCCAACATATAATTGGATTAAATTGCCACATTCCAACATAATATAGGATCAGATTTCCACGTGCCTGCAATCTAAGAGGTTGACTTCGGTTCCGTGGAGGACCAACTGCGTGAAAGCATGTGAATTGTGTTGTTTTTGTTAANATATATATATATATATGCATGTGGTTATAGTATTGTATTGACTTATTTATGTTGCACAAGTGGGATAGCCACATAATCTTACCCGTACATTGTGGTTGTGTCCTTTTTATGCACTTGCTCTTAATTATTTTGAGTAGAGGGCATCTTCACGCGACAGTTGACAGACCTCTCATAATAAATCAGTGATCGCTTCGAGTTCAAGGGGCGACATCGTTCGATCTGCCAAGGAAATCTCCTTGGTCTATGTCCACCATTTCAGACTTGGATAATGTTTTAGTTACTATTTAGTTCATTAGTGATTCTGTTATTTCGATATCGTTATAGTTTTGGTACACTGACTATCAGATTCTAGGTTTATTATTCGGCATTGTTAGTTAGTTATTTGATCCTTCTTGAGTAACGAAACCTTGTCTTTAGCTTTTTAACTTGCTTCTGGAACTTAAAAACCTCTGTTTTAAATTATTTTCTTTAGTTGGTTTCTAGTAGTGATTCTTCCACCAATTTGTAGTGTGGTTGCCAATCACGACGGTATTGATCGTGATAAAAAGAGGAGAGGAACTCAAAAATCATGGGATTCAAGATTTGTGTGACGAATTGTGCCATAAGTGTCCTCCCTAACATCTGTAACACTAACATCAATAAGATGACCCTATTCCTCTTTTCTTCCATCTTTTAATCATTACTCTATCTCAATTATGACCTACAATTTTCACTCTAAAAGGATTTAAAAATATCCTACTTGAATTTACCCCAAAACGCCCCAATTCCTCTGTAAATAAACTCTCTTCACTGATTTAAAAAAAGGTTCTCAACTCCTTCTAAACAAGAGGTATTTTGTAAATTTTGAGGAATAAAGAATTTACATCAAAAGAGACACGGAATTATAACATAAAAAGAGTGTGCAAAATCTAAAAGCTAGTTTTTAAAAAAGTTATGTATAACGACTCTCAAAATGAAATATAGTGAACTAGAGCCTCACATGTGTTTTATGAGTTAATAACCTATTAAATTAATTAAGAATATTTTTAGAAGTTAGTTTTAAAGGATTTTGAAGTCGAACATCAATAGACAACTGAGACGTTTGAAAACTAGTGTTTTCTGTGCTAGTGTGTTCTAGTAGGTTGTGCATGATTTTATGTGTTGTTTGAAGTCTAAAATCAGTAGAGATGACCCTAACACCAAGATCGACATGTTTAGGGTCAAAACGTCTGGGCACATCTCCCCAAGAATAAACGTAAGGGTCCTTGATGAGGACCCAAGCCTTGTCACAGTTGCTGCCAAGGCAGCTTGCAACCACTAGAATTGGGGGAGCTACTCCGCATCACGAACTTGCTCCAGCAATGGGTAAAAATTGCCTCTGCATCGCGGAGACATAGCGGACCCTACTGTCCCAAAATTATTTTCCAAGAACTTAAAGGAACACCTCGGCGACGCGGACTTGTTCCCCGACGATAATTTTGAAATTAAAGTTGAGTTTTACTTGTCTAAAAGGGTCCACTTAATGTAGAGGTGTTTTGGGTATTTTGGAGGTGTATTATATACTGGTTTTAGGCCATGATACACTCATTCCCCTATAAAACAAAACCCCAAACCCTCAATTAAAATTTAAAATTTTGAAACCCTCAAAAGTTCTTCTCTTCCCAAATTTTCTCAAGCCACCATTGAAGGTCAAGGTCTTGGAGCTTGCTAGAAAGGATAGATTCAATTGATTTCTTCTCATATTTTGTTAGGTTCTTGAAGAATAAGGTATGGAAGTTCTTTATCTAAGGATATCTATAACCTTAGAGCCAATTTCAAAGTGAATTTAGAGATTTCAAAGTTTATGGAAAAGTCCAATTTTTACTCTAACTAAAGGGTTCTTGCGTGAAACGATTTGAAAACATTAGACATGATAATATTGATGTTTAAAATTGAAAAATTCATGAACCCTTTATCTTCTCAAATCCCTAAATTTGACTAATGGAGTGGGTATATTGTTTATGATCAAATGTTGATGAAATTGTGATTATAACGAGTTGTATAGTTGATTTCTATTGTTAATTTTGCTATTATATATTGAATTGTTGGAGATGTTAAGGAATGGTGATCTTGGCTATGGGAAAAGGGTAACTTGACCTAATTCCCTTACTAATGTAGAATTGATATAGAATTGCTCTTGTGTGGTATGGTCCACTTATGGTGGCGACGTTTACATTATTATGTGAATTGTAGTAGAATCATGTAAGGTTATATATGAAGGTATAATGTGAAGTTGGTTAGATGAAGTAATGTGACTATGTGCAAGGTGTTATGGCATACATAAATGTATAAAATGAAGTTATATGTGATATGTGTGTTATCTTGTGTAATGTTTGTAATGTGAAGGTGCTAATGTGATCTTGATATGATCTTCTATAAAGCTATGTGATATGGTGACTGAAAGCTTGTTCCTCTACATATTGGTATGTGATGATGATAGACTATGAAGAGTCTCTATATGTTGATGTTGTGTCTTGTTTAGGTAGACCTAGTTGTCCTTACTTTATCCATGAAAGTTATGTTGAATGTGATCTTGTATAAAGCTATGTGATATTCTGAGTGAGAACTTGTTCCTCTAAATGTTGGTATGTGATAATGATAGACCGTGAAGAGTCTTTATATCTTGATGTGGTGTCTTTTTTAGGTAGACTGAGTTTTCCGTACTTTATACATGAAAGTTATGTTGAATGTGATCTCTTGACTTGGTTTGTATCATTCTTGAGAATGAATGAAAGAATTAAAGTATGAATGGAAGTCTCGGATCGGTAGACCTAAGTTGGTTCCCTTCCTTGAATGATGAATGAGGTATCCTAAAGAATGTCTTGAACCGGTATACCTAAGAATGGTGCCCCTTCTAGATGAGTGTAGAACCCCAAATGAATGTGCAAAACTTGAATATTATAAGAAGGTTCATAGTGAAGTGAATCAGATATACCTAGCTTGGTACCCGTTTTATGAATGAGCTATCCTAATGAACCTTAATCTATATCCCTTGTGAACCCCTTCTTGTTAGTGGCATTATCAGTTTGTAGGACTTAAAATGGTGATTTCTCAAATATTATATGTGAATGAACTTACTCTATTAGAACAAAGTCAAAGCACCAAATGGATATGCTTGTGGTAGTAGCTTTACTTGAAGTATGAGAATAGAGTACAAAGAAGCCCTAGATATCCCTTCGAAATGTGTGAACATGGGATGTGTCCTAGTTCTCCCTTTGACAAGTAGAACACCTCCACGGTGTGGAGTCTTATGATACTGTATTTCATACCTAGCTAGTATGGTCTATGTCGGTTAATGCATATTCTTATCATGTGGGATGTTCCCTCTAGTCATTGGATAAGTTTTACCGCGTGTAAGTAGTGGAATGGGACACTATCTACACATGGCACGAGTAGGATTTGAAGATACAAAAGTGAGTTCCCTAGGTCTTCCAAGACCATTATGTGAAGTCCCTTATTTGTATGATTTACTTCTAAATGGCTTATGTAATGAATGTTCACCTTAAGGTTAATATAATAAATAGAAAGGTTCTTATCTAGGGTTGATTTGAGGAACAATTAAGTGTGCTTGAAGAGGGTGTGTGAGCAGTCTCTTCATGTCTTACATTGGTGGGTCTTAAAGTAACCTTAGGTAGAGAGTCTAAATGATGAAAAGACTTACTTGATGAATATGGAATTAACTGCTATATGTTGATGCTAGTTGAATATGTATTATATCTGATTGTTGACTTGTATAATGTCTCTCAAACTCTTATGATGAATGTTTTTATAAAAATGTCATAAAAGCATGCTCTATACTAAATGTCCCTTTTTGCATGGTTTTTGCATGACTTCCATACTTAATGCTTAAATGTTCTAACCCCTTCTTTCCCTTTTTGACTAAAGTGTAGGAATTTGATGTCTTTGTATGTCACGAATGATGGATAGGCTTCTAAGGGTTGAAGATGAATTTTTGGTGATTCCTCATATATTCGAGGACAAGACACACAAGTTCCTTTTAAGTCTTTTAGTTTTAATTTCAAATGTTGTATGGGATTGGTCCCAAATGTTGTACTCTAAAGTATTAGATGGTTTATGATACATACATGTTTTAAAGTTAGATGTTTTAAAGTCTTACGCTTGCATTTTAATGTCAGTATTTTTTGTGTGTGAAGAAAGTTTTAAATTCTTACTTATTTTGAGTATCGTATGCAATGAAAGATCAATTTGGCTTGTATAAGGCCTCCGAGAGGTCGAATACGCCAGTTATGGCTAGGGGGTACTCCCATGACAAACTTGGTATTAGAGCATAGGTTTTCCGGTATGGTCTTAGGTTGTATCAAAACCAAATCTAAGTATAGTCTTGTTCATAATGTGAAGCTCACCACATTATTAATAGAAGGCTATTGGGTGCTAAGAAAGTTTCACTTCTTCATTCTTCTAGTTGTGCCTATGATTTTTATTCTATGATGCCTTTCCTTTGATCATTGTGTGATGGTCCTTTGAGTGGGAATTTCTTTGTAAGGGTTGTGTAACAAGTTTGAGGGAGAAAATATGTTCGTGTGATTTTCGATATGGGATATAAAAGGTAGTGGTTAAGACCTTAGGTTAGATGAGATACCTTATGATGGTGGGTATTGTTGGTAAAACCTGGCTTGGATGAAGTTTTGTTTTTGAGGTAGGATGAAAGAGATGATGAAACGTGGTGTCACAAATGTATAGGTATGATGATTGATAAGGTTTGATGTTGGTAGAATCCAACCTTAGAACGGGAGGAGGTAATGTTTGAAAGAGCTAGTATGAGTTTCTCTTAGTAGGGGATGTTATGGCTAGAGGATGAATATTTTTGAGAGTCTTTGGTGTTGATGATATAGGCTTGGTTAATATTGTTGTTTCAAGAGGTATAGTGAATATAATATTTTAGTGAGAATTGTATTAGTAAGGTTGATGGTTCCTTGGTTGTGATTTTTTGTGGTATGATCATGTTGACCTTAGATGGGTTAACCTCAAGTTAGGGATGGTATGTGTAGTAGTTAGGTTTTTGAGGGGGATCTATCCTTACCTTTCCTTTATATGACTACTCAAGCCTAAAACTAATTGTTCTTAGTATCTTGGTTCATGTTGCAGTCTTTTGTGAAAAAATGAGTTTCCAAATATTCTCCCTAAGATATGCATATTTTGGTTAGATTCTTTATAATTAAGAGAATAATTCTTCTTGCATTCCATTCCTTCATGTTCATGTGTTTTTCGTATAGATTGTACATTTGCTTCATGAGGAGAAATAATGAACATTCCAAAATAATACATGAGTTGGCTTGTTGAGCATGCCTAATGTGTTGTCGAGAAGTTGTTGGTTGAGACTTCATGAGAAAATTGATCTAAATGTGCCTTATTAAAATGTTTCATGATTGTGATTTGATGAGAAATTGCATGATCTACTAAGTTATGTTTAAATAAACATGATGTAACTTGGAGAAGGAAGTTCATCCAATAGCATGTGGTAAAAAATGATGCATAAGGAGTCGATAGACATATCTCTAATTAATTCAATTGTATGAAGTTTTTTTGGATTTTTATGTGTAGTGATGGTCCTAATAACTATATGTATAGTTTATGATACGATATGCATAAATGTGGGATGTTTGCATTGGTTGTTTTCCCTTTAAGTGTTTAAGTGTCATTCGAGGACGAATGTTCCCAAGTGGAGGATATTGTAATGACCCTTAAAATAAAAAAGGGTGAACTAGAGCCTCACATGGGTTTAATGAGTTAATAACTTTTTAAAATAATTAAAAATGGTTTTAGAAGCCTGTTGGAAAGAATTTTGAAGTCGAACGTCAAGGGACGACCAAGATGTTCAGAAACTAGTATTTTGTGTGCTAGTGTTTCCTAGTATGTTCTGCATGATTTTATGTGTTGTTTGGATTAAAAAATAAGTGGGGATGACCCTAAAACCAATAGATACATGTTTAGGTTCAAAACGTCTGAGCACGACTCCCTAAAGACTAACCTATGGGTCCTTGAAGAGGACCTAATCCTTGATCAAGTTTCTGCCAAGGTAGCTTGCCACCAGTAGCATTGGGGGAGCTACTCCGCATCGCGGACTTGCTCTTGCAATGGGAAAAAATTCCATCCACGCGAAGACATGGCGTACCCTACAGTTCCAAAATTATATTCCAAAAACTTCAGGGAACACCTCTGCGACATGGACTTGTTCCTCGACGATAATTCAAAAATTAAAGTTGAAATTGACTTATCTAAAAGGGTCCAATTAATATAGCGGTATTTTGTGTATATTGGGGGTGTATTATATACTGATTTTAGGTCATGATACACTCATTAACCTATTACAAACCCTAAACCGTCAATTAGAATCTAAGATTCAAAAACCCTCAAAAGGTCTTCTCTTCCCAAATTCTCTCAAGCCACCGTTGAAGGTCAAGGTCTTGGATCTTGGTAGGAAGGATGGGTTCAACTGATTTCTTCTCAATTTTTCATTGGGTTCTTGAAGAATAATGTATGGGAGTTGTTTACTAAGTCTGTCTAGCACCTTAGGACCAATGTCAAAGTGATTTCAAAGTTTATGGAAAGTCTAATTTTTCGAAAGTGATTTCAATATTTATGGAGAAATCCAATTTTTACTGTAACTCAAGCGTTCTTGCATTAAAGGATTTCAAATTTAATATGATATCATTGATGTTAAATTGATGTTTTACAATGAAAAACTCCATGAACTCTTAATCTTCTCATATTGCTAAAATTTGACATATGAAGTGGGTCTATTGATTATTATCTAATGTTGATGGAATTGTAATTATAATGAGTTGTATAATTGATTTCTATTGTTAATTTTGCTATTATATATTGAAGTGCTGGAGATGTTAAGGAATGGTGAACTTGGTTATTGGAATAGGGTAAGGTTACATAATTCCCTTACAAATGTAGAATCGATATAGAATTGCTCTTGTGTGGTATGGTCTGATACACTCAAACTTACTTCTCAAATAAGAAGTAAAGCGGTCGTATCAAGTAAAGAACCCAACTAATGCGGTTGGGATCGACCCCACGAGGAAAATAGTTCAGACGTAACTTTATTCTATTATTACTATTATTTAGTCAACTATTTCCCTAGAAAACAAAAGACAAAAAAGTGGGGTTTTATTCCTAAATTAATGAAAATAATTAACTAAATTAAAGTAAACAACTAACAGATTCAAATCTCGGAGCTTAATGAATTAATAAAAGTAACTAGGGCTTAAATGTTCCACACAGGTTCTTAACTTGATAATTCTAACTATAACAACTCTTTCCTAATATCTTGCATGTAAAGTGATAAGTTATGTATCTCTAAAATCTCGGTCCGGCATCTAGAAAATTTCACTATGCACCTTGGTTCGGCTACATGTGTTGCTATACTAACCCTTACTTTTACCTCATATTAAGCATTGTATTCGATATTTGACTAAGTTATTACCTCGTACCAACCGATACTAGACGATTAGATAGTGTACACTAAATCTATGTTTATAATTCTTTTCCTATTATCTACCTCCTTGGTCCGGCAAGTAGCATTAAGGCGAGTTCTAACGTTGGCCATCCGTTAAAAAGACTTCTAAACGAAAGAATTATCAATCCATGCAACACACTATTCTAGAATTGTTATTTTAGTTAGATTTTACCTCATTATTCACCCATGGTTCCCACAACCCTAGTTATGGAGTTTAATTACCCATTGTCATAATCACACTATTCATATATTTAATATAAGAATTCATGCACTTCCTTTAACGAGACAGAATGATATCCAGAAATTTACTTGATTAATCAACAAAAAAACAAACAATTAATTCCAGAAAAAGTATAACAATTACTTAAATTAATTCTTCAATACTTGAACAAGAGAACTAAAAATTATCGAAAAGTCCAACCAAAAGTCTCCCCTCCAAAATGAGGTTTTTCGAACTATTTATAACAAAAACAAAAACCTAATAAAAGAAGGATTCTAATTACTGAAAATTTGTCCAAACGCGTCTGAGTCGACGAACTATAGTGGTCACAACGGGCCGTCATGGCCTATGTCGTCCCATACTTCAGAAATGCTTCTTGTGCTTTCTTTATTACCCTCAACGAACAGGTATGACGGGACATTCCAAGCATGACGGTTTGTCGAGGGTATCCGTTCCATAATACTGTAACTTCTTGGAATTTGGGTACTGGGACTACTCTCTGATCATTACAATGAACCAGCTGGATGGACCGTCATGGCTATGACGGTCCGTCATGGACTTCCGTAATCCCACACTAGGTCAGACTTCCCCATCTTCCTTCAGCAGTTTCTCTCCTCACTATGATGCAACCTAAGGACTTTCACAGACTCGACGGACCATCATAAGCTCTGTAGGTGGTCTCTTCTGAATTTCTCGCTCAAAAACTTCTGCGTTCATCTTTGGACAGATTTCCTGCAAATAAGGAGAAACTAACATAAAGATCAATACAAAAAGGCTTTTGGACACACACTAAACTTAAGGAAAAGGCATTAAAAATACTGTGAAACCGCGGTACATCAACACCCTAAACTTAAATTCGTTGGTTGTCCTGAAGCTACGCACTATGACTCACTACAAAATCTTAGTACAAGAGTATCCATATTTTAGATTTCTCAATCATTTGGCTATCAATCCCGATCATTCTCATCATGTTTATGCATGTTATCTCTATTAGGGTTGAATTATGTTGAACCAGACCATGACACAAACTCACCATGCACTGACACCTATCCTCTTCAATTTCTCATCGAGGTGCTAATATTTCCGGTATTGCAACTAGTATCCTCACTTCAAAACAACATCCTCATTTTTCCCACAACGATTTCAGTTTGAGTATAAGGATTACTTTTCAACACTCACTCTCAGAAAAAATTGACAATTCATTCATACATATTTCCATAAATTTGCCGTTATTTTCACTGCTTTTAGTTCGTCATACAACTCTTAGGATCACGATAGCACTTTCTTAGTTTGTAACATAGGCTCAGGGTTAGGTAGAGTATATTTAGGTATACTTTAGTGACTTGTTGTCCTCCTTGACATATCGGCTAAACGTACCACCTTTTTATCATTTTATTTTGCCTAATTTCTCAATTTTCTTTTTATCTTGCCGTTTTCCCTTTCTTATCCTTATATGTAAGGGATTTTTTTTTGTCACTTCTGTTTTGTTCTTTCTTTCTCTCATTCTTTAAACCCCACTTTCCGGAGAATTCTTTATAACAGCAACCCCCAACTCATGAATTTGCCATAAGTCAAGGTTTACAATACCCACAGTTGGGTCAGACCCACGATAAGGTTGTTTTCTGCATTAGCCACCCTCAACTTATGCTTTTGGCATAAACTGAGATGCACATGTCCAAGGAAGGACCAGGGCCAACATATTGTTCCCAAAGAAGATCATTTGGGGTGAAAAAGAAAGATCTGTTTTAAGGCTCAAATCATTTCGATCAATACGGGACTAACTTCATTATATTTTATTTTTTTTGGCTCAAGATTGACTATTTCAAACAAAGGCCTATGATCATTTCCTAATTGTTCATTTTGGCTTACTTTTAGCAAGACTAACCAGGTAAGGTCTAGCTCAGTCTCAATGGTGGATCCTTCAAATTTTCCTTACACTCACTTGACATTCATTACATTCCCATATTATTAGACACCTAGTTCGAGTCTTAGATTCAAGGTCATGCAGTAGTGTATCTCTATGTCATGTTTAGAGCCACACAATTACCAATTACTATGCCTAGTCATGCATCATTTTCATATCGGGATATCATATTTGTTTTAGCCATCATGCTTCAAAGTTATACTATGTACACAAGATATAACATGTCGGTTCAACAATAAAAGTAATCAGTCTTTTTTGGGGAAAAAACAACAGAGGCAAGAAAACCCCAAAAGAGGATCGTGAATTGGGATACTCAGACTTCACCCTAGCACTCACTTTCCATTTACCCCATCCCAAAAAAAAAGATATGCAATTGTCCCCAATGCATAAAATAAACTGAAATACGAGAGTGGTAGGTGAAACAAACCAGAGGCGCAACGCGCCGGCGAACAACAAGCTTGTGGGACCAGTTCCCCGGAACCCCCTACCTCTGTAGTCTGGAAACCCTCAGTAGTGTCCTCATCAGCAACAACACTATCATTCGTGCCTCCCGCTGTCTCCACATCTCTTGAGTAGCAGTGAAACACGGTGGACAAGCTCACGACCTGTCGTGAGTATGAAGGACCGTCATGGGGTCCGTCATGTCTTACTTCAACATTGTTTATTTGGAGACCCTCAGAAAGAACGTCTCTGACAGTTATGACGGATAAGAAGGACAGACAGTCGTGATAATGATGGTCCATCGTCGATGTCCATCGTGGGGAACTTAGAAAAAGTATGGAGACCCTTAGGAGAAGGGTCTCTAACCGTCATGACGGTTGTGCAGGACAGACCGTCGAGGGTATGACAGTCCGTTGTAGATGTCCGTTAGTGGACACTTAGAAAAAAAATGGAGAGCCTTATGACAAGGGTCTCTGACAACCATGACGATTATGAAGGACGGACCGTCGTGGGTACGACGGTCCATCGTAGATGTGCGTTAGAGGACACTTAGAAAAAGTTGGAGATCCATGGGAATAGGGTCTCTAACACCATAACGGTTGTGTAGGACGGACCATCGTGGGAACGACGATTCATCGCATATGTCCGTTGATGGACACTTAGAGAAAACGAATAGTGGTGTGTTGCTGGTTAATGACGCAACGAGTCCCCGACGACGGTCTACCGCAGATGCGACGGTCCGTCATGAGTTCCATCACGGATGCCCTAATTTTGAAAATAAATGAGAGACGTACTTGGCACGACGGATTCATGCGATGGTCCGTCGCAAGTGTGATGGTCCGTCGCAAGTGTGACGGTCCGTCGAAGTATCCGTCAGTGAATGTTGTGGATTGTTTTTCTGCAGAATTTCCTGGTGATGTGCTACCTACAAATTTAAAACCCATTAGTAGAAAATGCTACCATTACTAGAAAGAAAACTATAGTTGGGTTAGAGGATACGTATTGGGTTTCCTTCCAACCAGCGCCTGACTTAACGTCGTGTCACGACTGAAGACACATGATTACTCAGACTTCATCAAGAAAACAGTACCATCCCTTTTCGGCAAGTCTATCCAACTTCTGATCCATGAAGGGCATAGAAAAATGGTCTTTTTCTGTCCATGCATTTAATTTACGGTAATCCATACACATCCTCCAAACAGTAACCGGTCTCATTGGAACAAGTTCATTTTTCTCATTGGGGACCATAGTCATTCCCCCTTTCTTAGGTACACACTAAACAGGGCATACCCAACTACTATAGGCGATCGGATATTTATCCTAACAACTTAAAAACTAGAAACCAGTGTAAAAAGGATACCCCGTAATGCAAGGAGGCAAACCAACTGACTCTGAGTGCTAGAGGCTTACCAACTGACTCTGAGTGCTGAACCTAATCAACAAGGCGATGGATGTTGATTCTTGTTTCATGCGTATAAATCATAAGACGATTCAAACAAACTGGCATCATTACATTGAATGTACGAGCATGCTAGTTGGAAGGCTAAAACAAGATATAGGCTTGAAAGAACCATGAAGAAACATTTACTCTGGATATATCAACTTATGAATAACATAACTCAATATAAAGCAATAAAACACAGGTAATATCTCTCTCTCTCTCTCTCTCTCTCTCTCTCTGTATATATATATATATATACATAAAGCTTATAAAACACTGAAAGACAACATGTTATGTTAAAGATAAAGCAGTAACAAACTTAAATTTATTCATATATGAAGGTAATATAATTTCTCTGGGAGATTCTCTAATTGACAACTACCACTATGAGCCTAAGTGATGGTACATAGTTTTACCTCACACTGCCAAGGACCTTCCTATACCTTGCCATCAATATAGAACCTAAATTACTAAGTGGATCCACTATACTGTGTTAAAAAGCACTAAGTAATAATCTAAAAAATATGACCCATTTCTGCCCATGATCGCTGCATGGTTTTTGGGGCCTTGAGTTAATATGAACGCGTGTCCCCATATCGATGCTCATTACTACTCCCAAATATTTAGATCGTATTTTTAGAAAAACTTCTTCTCTGGTTTGAGATATTTACTCAAATTTAGCTTAAACACTCTCTTGGAATCAATGTTCCCTTTTCATGTTCAAAACCCTTTTGGAAATCTATGTTTCCTCTCATCTTAAAGGTGAAAACATGTACTCTTAGGAATAGTTAGTTGCCATATATCATTTTAAAGAAAAGGAACTTTACTCTTACTCTTTACTCAACTTCACATCTTAAGTCTTTAAACAAAGTGTGAACATTTGTGAATGACTTTTAAAATCATTAAGAACTTATTTTTACTAACTCTTGACTTCTCTTGACTTATCTCTTAACTTCTCTTGACTTAAATTATAACTGATTCTCGAATTGAATTATGCATTCAAGGATTATGATTTGTATGTGGAACGAGCTCATGTTGTTTAGGAATGATTTTAGATAGCTAAACATAAAAAAAGACTGAACTATCAAAAATTGAGGGACGATACGCAAGGAATCATGGTGTTTATTTTTTGATTTCAAAAACGTCTTTTGAAGAAGAACACCTCGCGTCAACTCCGCGACGTGAAATAAAATTTTCCAAAAACAGGAACTACGCGCGCGATGCGCAACCGCTTTCAAATTTTATTTGACAAAATTTCATGTTCCTTTTCCAGCCCCAATTCACCAAAAACTCGGTTCTTTTTCTTAAATTACTTTTAGATAAAGAACCTAGTAAATTCACCTAACAACCTAAGTTGATATGACTTTATAATACGACTTAGCGATCTCAAAAACTTTCCCAAATCAATCAAATTCAAGAAGAACATCAAAATAAATAATAGGTATTAAGATGATCAACTATCAAACTATTTTAGGACGAAACCATACTGAAATAAATATGTTTGGCACGTGGGAGAACGATCTTAACATTATGAAAGCCTCATATACCTGGTAGGAATAAATCCTGGGGAAAATCACAACTCGATTTATAGATCTTGATGAATCTTGCCATTTCTTCTTGTTTCTCCCTTTTTCTTCTTTCTCCAAGCCCTAGCATAAATTCGAAATCGCTAAAGCTGACTAACTTCTTGTTTGATCCATATTAAACTCCTAAAAAGTGTTAAAATAATAGGGAAATGGAATGACAAATACCCCTTTAAAATCCGGAATGGACATTTCCTTATTGCAACAACCCAACTTTCATAGGGCATATCTCTCTCATGCGAACTCAGAATTGTGCAAATTTTGTTGTGTTGGAAGGATCCATCAAAGATCTATCCAACCATATATGGAAATACACATAAATCATCTTGAGGTAGGATTTATGGTCGTTTGAAGTTGATAAAAAACAGATTTTTCCTAACTTAAACGAATTTCTAGATATGTCATAATTTCCAAAAATTATTGTTTCAAATTGCGAGATATTACAATATCTCGCTCTTGGGAACATTCGTCCTCGAATGAGATAACTCTTACTAGGTTAAAGGTTGTAATATCAAGTTCAAACACCGAAAAATCAAATGCAAACAAACAACATGCTCACTTCTAATTTGGAGAATGCTAAGAAATAAATGAGTACCTTGATTTGCATTTTCTCTGGGTTAAAAGAGATGTGGATATCTCTTCTTCATTTCCTCGTAAGATTGCCAAGTAGATTCTTCAACAAATTGGTTCCTCCAAAGGACATTGAATGATGCAACCTTTTTTGTCCTCAACTTGAGAACGTGGCGATTTAAAATATGATGGGAATCCTTTCATAACATAATCTATCCTTGATCCCATTATTTTCAGTTGGTATAATAAAGGAAGTATCGCCAATACATATATTCAACATGGAGACATGAAATATCAAATGAACCGTTGCTATCTCTTGTTGTAGCTCCAACTCATAATCTATTTTTCCAATCCTTGTGGAAATTCTATAAGTTCCAACATACCGGGGACTAAGCTTTCCTTCTTACAAAACCTAATAACACCCTTCATGGGTGAAAGCTTCAAGTATATGCAATCATCTATTTCAAACTCTAACTCCTTTCTCGTAACACTATTGTTGGATTTCTGAAGACTTTGTACTGTTTTCAACCTCTCTTGAATCACTTTCACCTTTTCCATAGCTTTATTAACTAAATTCGGTCCTATCAACCCTACTTCACCAACTTCAAACCATATAATAGGAGATATGCACTTCTCCCATAAAGAGTTTCATATGGATCTATTTGGATGCAAGAGTGGTAACTATTGTTGTAAGCGAATTCAATAGGAGGTAGGTGATCACCCCAGTTTCCTTTGAAATGGATCACACAAGCCTTCAACATATCCTCCAAGGTCTAGATAGTGTTCTCTGCTTGCCCATCACTATCAGCATGAAAGCTAGTACTCAAGTTCAACTTCGAACCCAAGGCTTTCTTAAAAGATTTCCAAAACTGTGCACCTCTATTTGAAATAATAGAGACATGGACTCCATGAACTCTTACCCCCTCCTGAATATATTACTTGGGATAATCTTCTGCTGAATTAGTACTGTTTACCGGCAGAAATAGGTTGATTTTCTCGTTCTATTAACAATCACCCAAATAGAGTCATGCTGCATCCCAAACCTTGGTAAGCTTGAAGTCCATATTAATCATCTCCCCCTTCCATTCTGGAAGTTCTATATTCTGACCCAAAACATCAGGCCTTTGGTGCTCTACTTTAACTTTTGACAATTTTGACACTTAGCAATAATTCTACAATGCCCTTCTTCATACTATTCCACCAATACACCTGTTTCAAATCATGATACATCTTTGTGGAACCCGGACAAATGGAATATTTGGAGCTATGAGCTTCCTCCATGATCCTCTCTTTGAGTCCATCAACCAGCATAGAAGTAACCTGCATATTCTAAGAGGACTTAGACTAGCCCATAGCATTCATCATCACATATCATAGGTCGAAATTGTAGAAAATTTAAAACTTTTTACGTATTGAGGTATACATAGCCCTCTCACATAATATATATGAAGCTTACTTCTATACAGTTTACTTAGACACCTCACATATGAAACTTATATAGGCTTCTTATTTAGTCAATATAATACATACATACAAACTAGTCTAATCTTTTGTCTCACATTAAAAAATCAAAAACTAAGTACAACATTCGGTCATAACCCTTATACAAGTACATATTGCCACATAGGGCTTATAAGAAATGTCTTCATAAATATGTAAGAAAGGAATCCCTTTAGACAATGTCAATACTACTAGGGTAGATCAAAAGGCACTATAATCCAACATGGAGGACTCAAAAACTACTTGGAGGAAGAAATCCAAGTACCCTTGCAATGTGGCGTAGAAGATATTCAATGTCCGGAAACTACAATATTTGGGGAATAAAAGGAATAACTATGGGTTAGTAAAAAACACATGTACTAAGTATGGTTTCTATGCATAAAATCATCAATGCAAGAGAAAAGGCACAATTTAGTCAAATCATGCATTATTTTCAATAACTCAACATGCACATATATGTAACATTATTAGTCAACCCAACATATAGGCATCCCAAAGCAACACTTGTTCAATGCCAAGAATAGAACCCCATAAACCTATCAAAGGCTAACAATCAAATAAATCCACCTACTACATGCATACAACGCAATCTCATACTTTGTTATAACATGCTTGGTTCATAACATCATATATAACTTGTCATACCTAACATGTAATCAACATATTCCTACAAGAACACTGCTATGTCCATTGCCTAGGATCCCAAATGTGCAATACGTAATAGAAGTCCCATACCCTCCCTCACCCTATAACTTAAACTTTAGGAAAAACCCTAATTATAGTAAACATTCTTGACTTGTTTATTTACTTATTTTACATTATTGAAGGAAGTGCAATAACCGACATGAGTCCAGGTGAGATACATGGAATCCAGTGTTCTCCTCCCACACCGAAAAGAGTTAACACTCTCCTAAGGTGTAACCATTCCTACATAGAAATCTAGGTGGATCCAGTAAGATATAGTCTTATCTGGGCAGATAGTTATGGGTCAAGGAGATTGCTATTAGAAACATTGACTTTCTAAATGTGGAGGTTTCCATCTCGTGCGAAAACACATATCTTAGGAATCCATACTTATTAAAAGTGAAGTAACCCATGTGGGAGTCCAGACTTACTAAACGTGAGACCTCAATTTAATTTACATGCCCTTCCGATAATAAGCATTTATTCCCTTTAGTAGTAATCTTACTCTTCATTCAAGATTACATTAGTCTCTTCTAGACCCCTATGTCAATGTTTTGTCATAGTAGCTCATGGCTATTCACTAGTGAGAATTACCCTTTCACTATGGAAAACCACCTACAAGTGACTAGGACTAAGGATGAGTAATATTTTATATCATAATCGCAACCACACATTAGATATAGAAGCATTACGATCTAAGTAAATCATGCTTCATAATTTAATTCAAGAATAATCAATCTTTACACCTTATTGCCCTTTCATTGACCTCATACTTCAATTACAAAATAATACATAGTCAATGCATAAACAAGGCAAATTAAAGAAGCAATACATAGTAAGCACTATTCGACATATTCATATAGTCATCATTTTCCACAATTACTATAGAACTTTAAGGCATAATGAGTGTAAAGAAGAATAAAGGTTCAAATGGAAGATTTTTAGTGATTACCAACAATTTACCATCAATACATAGTTAAACAATGATAAAAGACTGTAATTCATCACAATTGAATAACAATTTCATTTTGAATAGAGAACCCATGTATGGATTGAAACCCTACTTTAAGGGAAGTTGAAAATCAACTTTGATAGGGCCTCTTGGGTGAAGGATTCCCAATTGTGAATGAACTCATACCATATTGATGATCATGCCATGAATTTTAGATGAACACCTTGGTGAATTCCTCCTTGACTTGGAGCTGTAGTGTTCCTTCAATGGAGGTTTGAGTTTGTGATTAGATAAGCTAGAGAAAAGATAGAGAGATGTGGGGTTAGGAATTAATGAGGTGTTAGTGTAGTTAAATTGACATAGGATACTTATATGGTACTTAATTAATCAACTATTACTGACCTAAGCCCTTAATTAATTATATAATCAATTCTCTGACCACCCTAACTACAACACTTTTGGATAGTGAACTGGGGTCTCAAACAACGAGACCCCGTCGATGCCACGTAACTCCATCGACGCCCACGTACTGTCACTCCATAGTTGGTGACAAAGAGGGGTTTTGGAGATTTCTTGGGATTTTAATAACTTTTAACCAACGGTCCCAAACTATGGAGAATCGTCCAATCGAGGGATCGTTGTTGTTGCTCGTCGTTGCTATGTCAATTGGTCAATTTTGGGGTCAATGGAGTAGTCCTCCTCAAGGACCCCTAATGTGTTACTTGGGGATTGTTACCTGGACGTTGTAACCCAAGACACACTTTAATATGCGTTTAACTCCTTTCCACCAAATTTTATTCAATTCTAACTCCTAAAACCCATTGAAATATTCCAATGCACACTAGCACACAATTCATTATTCGCCGGACGTCATGGTTGCTTCTTGACTTCAACTATAACACTTCCTATTTCATTTAATTACATTATTTTAGACTTAGAAAACGTGTTTTAACTCTTATCTAATGTAGTGAGTCTCTAAACCAAGTCATTGATTTTCGGATGTTACTACTTAAGGGATGTGCTTCATCCATACATAATCTTTTAACACTTTTCCCACGCAAGAAAAATTGATGAACAAAAATACCCTTTGTCTAATGTGGAATTTTCAAATCATGACATAATTTTTTCGTTCCATGATATTTTATCTCAAATTCGTTCTTTAAGTAATCAATTGTCTTTTTAAGTTCCATTATAGTTCTACGAAGATTTATGTCATCAACATTATTATCAAGTACAACAAACATTAATGTTTTTCTCTTTATAAAAAGACATGGGCAAATAGCATCATTTGTATAACCTTCTATAAATAAATACTCTCTAAAATGTTTATACAACATGCCTCCAGATTTCTTCAAGAGGTACAATCATCATTGCAATTTACTTAAAACATTTCTCGAGATTTTTAAGTACATGCTTCAGGCATCGTAAATTGTTCAAAAAACTTCATGTATATATCATTGCTAAATGATCAATATCGATAGTCTATAACCAGATCAGTCAAATGCATTTGAAGTGTCTTATGGATTGTAAAAATAATGAGATAACGTAGTGTTATTCCATCCATATTGGGTGGATATGTCTGTTCATAATCAATAAAAGACCTTTGTGTTTATTCTTGTGCCACAAGGTGTGCTTTATACCTTTGCATTACATTTTTCCCATTTCCTTTTGGCTCAAAAATCCATGAAAGGCCAACAACTTTAATACCATTAGGTGCTTGAAATATTGGTTCGAAAACATCACATTTGAAATCTGAATTCGAATCTCATTGAAATGTTTATTGTTATTTTGGAAAATCACATTTTTGTCTTCATTCCATAAAAGATTAAGGTTCAAGATCCTCACTATCTTGCATGATTTTGTTTGCATTTTTCTATGAAAAGACATATTCAATCATTATTTTTAACTATTCATATTTGCTTCAGAATCATTTAAGTTTATGCATAGTTAATTATTTCCTAGAGTTTTTTATTGATTCCTTCATGTATATAAAAAATTTCAAATTTTGAACTTCAGTATGAGATTTTTTCGTAGTGTCTTCTTGTCATTAAATCTTTTTTTTTTATGGATTATGATCCTTAGATATCAATGGATTGTCTGATTGTCTGAAAATAATTAGAATAGGAGATTCTCTGCAAGAATATGTGATTTAGTAATCCTTTTCAATTAAGTAAATATATCTTCAATTTGATTCAAAATTTTATGCAGATGAATAATATATTATACTTATACACAGAAAAAGAATAACATGGATAAAGATGAGTTAACGATAATTTTTTCAACAAATAATATTTTTTCATTTGACTAATTTCCCTCAAATTTTGTCACGACCCAACCCATCGAGCCGTGCGGGCACCTAGCAACTATGTAGGAGAACTGTCATATCTCAATAGTTCAAAAGAATGTTGAAATTTAATATAAACATAGAATAAGGAGATTTTAAACATTTATGAATAAATTAATTAAGCAATTTTGAGTTAAGATTTGAAAGTAATTAGCACCCCATAGATATAATATAAACAGGAACAAGAGATTCTAATATTAGAAGATACAAACGCAATAACAAGAACAGACCTCTGACCGTGCAGAAGTAATAGTAGAAGCTGTCGGAATTATTCTTCGACTTCACCTGATGAAACATCATAAATCCTTCTTAAAGACTATGCCAAAAAGGCGTAGCAAGAGACATATCACTAGAAAACCACACATACGTGTAGAAATCATCGGTCAACCCGATGCACACCGCATGATATTAGAAACTAAATACTAAAAACATGACCCATTATTTCACCACCGTTTGCCCTTTTTTCGGTTACCTCAAAATTACACCAGTATCTATACTACAAACTTCTGCCTCAGTCCACCTAATTACTAGGTTCTTGATCATAAGATTGAACATTAAAACTCAAAGATGAATCCACAATTACCATTATAGGAATTCCGACTACCTATCTCGACATACCCATGATTTTCCTAAGAAACCACTCATCAGTTTACCACATGTTATTCTTCTTCAAGGCTTCGTAATGGTCTGCCACAAATCCTTTTCCCAAGGTAGCATTACCCTATGTATTTACTTCCACACACACTTCCCCCACTTCACAATTTTTAATGATACGGCCAGCCCTTTATGTACTCAATCGCATATCTTGGATCCTTGGTCCCCAGTTACTGTATAACCTCCCGATTTGGGCTCAACTCTTCAAAAATTATTGAACAAATGAGACACATAACAGGATTACTCAACCTCAAAGAGTAATGATACATAGGTTACCATAACGCGTATTAATTCAAGAACAATGTATCATTTCACAATTCCAAAAATACACTTATATAAGAAGTGAATGGTCCTATCACGAAGCCCAATAGTGTATCAATACATGCTACCCGATCCAACGTTAAATACTTAACTTGAAAATTAATCTTATATTTATATGGGAACATGGAAATAGATCCCATATTTATGTAAGAATGTGTCAACCCATCTACGTTAGTGTTTCAGAATGCAAGCCCCGATCCATCTAACAAACCAGAATCACAATCACAAGTATATACTAAAGATCATAAAATCATGTCATAATTCATAGCATAGAAAGTTCACATATTATTAGTGTATTTAATGTGATAAGAAATTCAATATTCTCATATATACACGTATTACAACGAAGCAAGAACAAACATAGAACACACAATAATGAAATCACAACAATAACCAAACCCTAACCCTAGGTTGAGTTTTTTCCCGTATATGAAAAACTCCTACAGAGCTGCTAAATCAAAACATAATCATCCCTTAATTTGGTGCACAAAATCCTATGCATGAATTCGATCAATGATTTGTATTATACTTCATAACGAGCAGATATTTATTACTACTCAATTAATAAACCTTGCCAACATAGGAGGCAAACATTTGTGGAGTGATTGCAGATAAGTTTTTGGTTTTCTGAATGAGGTAAAGATAGATTCGATCGGAGATTTCAAAACTACAGCCCTCCCTAAGATAGAAATATCCTCCTCCTTCTCTCCAAATCTTAGAGAAGCTTTTTTTTTTAAGGAAGGGTGGGTTTAGGGTGGTTTACATCTAGGTTAGTTGTTTTATGAAGAAGGAGAAAATAACATTTTGCAATGTTTACATTTTTTCCTTGCCTATCCCGCCGTAGAACGAGCTTTCCCATCGTTGAACCGCCGCCCTAGCGACATCTTACCCGCCCTGAAGGGACGTTCACCTAGTAATTTCCCAAAGTTTTTTACTTCGTTAAATGACAAGAATTCGAGTCGTTATGAAATATAGAAATTTACATTCCGCTCGTCCCGAACAAATAGTGCACGGAACGTTACTCGCCTTGTTTTGGCGTACTACTCAACAAAAGGAATTTTCCATTTAAGAATAGCGAGGAGTGGTGAGTTTTAAAATTATTTGACCTATGAATGGTATTATACCCAAATATGTAGAAGAATTTTGAGTTAACGTGCTAATAAAGTACGAGTCCCTCTACATAGTCTTACCCCTCTAGAGTGGCATACCTTCCTCTAAGGCGGGGACACAGTGGAAAGAATCTCCCGCTATTGCAGGAGATTGCAAATAGTTATGGGGGCATGGGGAACACTTTGCTCTTTTCTCGTTTTTTCAAACTCCAAACTCCGTCGTAATTTCCTGACTTGCTCGTTCCAGGGATCATTTCAAAGGTAATTTTCTTGTTCATTACCCTTTTCACATCAATACTTACTTTACTATTGATGCATTCTACTTTCTAATTTCTAATCTAGTCGAGGGACATATTTATTGGGCATGCACAATGGGATCAGGTCTACTAGGCCACTGCCGAGGGTATTACTAGCACAAACTGCTCGCCTGTTAAAAGAGGTATCTTCACTTGGTTACTATGAAGATCTGTATGTCGGGGAAACCACATCGACATGACCACTTCTCGAGCTTTAGTGATTGCGGTCATTATGCAGGGCATCTAGCTAAATGAGAAGGCCAAATAATCTCTTAATTGAAGATTTTATATTGGGACAATAAGAAAACCTTCTTCTTAAGTTGACTAATGACTGCGCTATGCCAGGAGGTAGGGGTGTGCTTTTAAATATCAAAGAGGTACTTCCTATTGATCCCCATTTAACTCTTTTTGGGTTAGACAAGGTTGTATTGCTCAAAGTAAGAGCGGGAGGATGGGTGGGGCAAAAAAATGTGAGGATGTTGTGGAGTCAGACACGAGGTAAGGAACGCCACTCGTTCAACTCGGTCCCACCCGTACTCTCAAGTGCACTAGTCGAGGAGGAACTGGCATCAGCCCTGGACAAGAGATTTCTAGTAACCCATATGAGCTAGACTCACATGATGACACCTCCCATTCCCAAAAACCTTAACATTGTTTTAGCTCTTATTGGCTTTTTAACAATATGGATATTAATTTTATATTTTTTCTTAACTAATAATTGATTTTTATGTGTTTATAACTCATTTCTATTTCTCAGAACTGATTGAAATTGGAAGGATTTGTCCGTATACAATTTGGGATCTATATATGACTACAGAAAATTGAGGAGAAATGTCTAAGATTCTCTATTGCCATAGCGCGAGAAATCCTTCACTGGCAGCCTCGCCTTGTGGTTAAAATATCTCCGCTAAGGCATTAAATGAAATAGACCTTTGCCGATGATTTTCTATGGTTATTCTATTTTCTAAGTCTCCCTTAGATTCCCATATTATAACTAGACATTTATTCTCATCCCCATATATAGGAAAATCGTCGTCTACCCCAAGTCAACCCAATGATATACGCCTCCTCATACCTTCACATTACTTCAACAGCACAAAACATCCATCCCTAGGATAAACCCAAATATTCAAACTGTTATTAGTTATCTGCAGGACAATTCCTAATTTCGTTTACACATTACATCCTAGATTATCTCTATTCTTGACTTGAATATAGTTAGGACTTCCCCTTTTTGATAACAAGTTTTTCATTGATCGGAAGTAAGGACAACTCTCACAATAATACCAAAAAATACAAGAGAAAAATTTGTCACTTAATCAATTAGTGCAGACAGCAATAGTAAACATTCATAGAAAACTTCAAATTATTAGTTAATTAGTATCCATAGATGGCCATCACTGACAAACCATGTTCTTGTACAACCTCTATTGTCAAATATAAATTGGAACATTCTCAATTCCTATTTACCTTGCTCGTGTTCTTTCAGTCATAAGTAAGATGTATAGCTCACTTCTCTAAGATAAAAATAGGAATTCGGATATAAAAATTGGACTCAACTCATAGCACAAGCAATAATTTGCATTAAAAGAGGAAAGTAACGAAAAAATTTCCTAGAATGCTTCCGTTCTTCCTCACGATTAGTAATGGATTTCATAACTAAAATATACAAGATTGTATTCCATAGTTTTCTCTTGTACAGGGTAACTAGTAACTTGGGCTATGGTACAACCTCGTCCCGACCTAAACCATCAGGCCATGCAGGAAACTACCCTAACACATATGTAGGATAACCCTGATTTCCCAATAGAAAAAAACATGTGGAAAATTATAGTAAACTTAAAATAAGGAGATATTTAAGTTTTATGGATAAAAGAATGATGAACATTTTAGTATAGGCTTGTAAAGTAATTAAAAACCAAGGGATCTAGCCAAAACATGTACAAGAGCATCTATGATTACAACATATAAACGCAATAACAAGGACACAACTCCCATCGTGTGGATGGAAAAATAGAAGCTTCTGGAGATTTTCTTCTTCTTCACCTAATAAAACATGTCGACCATACATCCAAACTATGACAAAAGGGCATAACAAGATTACTACAAAACCACTAGAACAGGTAGGCATCATATATCAACTCGATGCCCGCTAAGTTATACAAAAATCAACTAGTAAAAACATGTCAAAACACCCATTATATCTCAACTTTTTACTTTTTCAGGATACATTCGAATTATACTACTACCTACATTTGTCTTAGTCAACCTACTAACTAGGTTCTTGATCATAGATAAAACACTCTAACTCAAAGAAGAGTTAAGAATTGCAACTAATAGAATTCTGACTACCGCTCTCGACATACCCTTGCTTTTCCCAAGTCACCACTCATCCCTTTACAACATGGTACACTACCCCAAGGATTTCTAATGATTAACCCCAAAACCTTTCCAAATATAGGATATTCCTATGCATTTACCTCGACACACACTGCTCCCACTTCTCAAATTATAACAATACAAATATCCCTCTACCTAATCTATAGAACCTCTTTGACCTTTTTTCCCACATACCATATACCATCCTGATTTGGGCTCAACTCTTTCGAAATCTTTCAACAATGGAGACACATACCCAGTTTACTCAACCTCACAAAGTAATCATATATAGGTTACAATAACATGTATTAATTCATGAACAATGTAAAATTTTATAATCTCAACAATACACGTATATCACAAGTCAATAGCCCTCTCATGGAACTCACACCAAACTGTTAAGTGTACCACTACATGGTACCCAATCTAATTTTTAGGCCTGAATATTCAAAAAAATCATATATTTATGTTGGAACGTAGAAATCGATCCATATTTATGTCAAAAAAGGGAAACTAATCTATGTAAGGGTGTACGAACGCCACACCCATCCATTCAGCAATCCACAGTTACAATTATTACAAATATATTCTAAAAATCATAGAATGAATCATGATTCATGGCATACAAATTTCATTTATCCATATTACATTAGTGTGATCACGGATGTAGTATTCCCACATATATACATATTATAATTAAGAAAAAATAAACATACGTCACACAACCATAAAATCACAATCATAACTTAGCCCTAAACCTAGGGTAAGGTTGTTCCCCTTAATGACATACCACCTCCATAACTACTACAATCACAACATAATCACAACCTTCACCTAACCCTAACCCTAGGGTGAGGTGCACAAAAGCTTATGCAGAAATTTAACTAACGATTTCGATTATAGTATGCAACGAGAAAAAATTTGTAACTACTCAATTAATAAACCTATCTTACCTCTCCACAAAACATTCATGGAGGTATTGCAGAATTTTTTTTGAATTTTCGAAAGTTGAAACGTTGGATTTGACCAGAGATTTGCATGCTTCCACGCTTACTACACTAGAAATATTTCATTATCATTGAATCTCAAACATAGAGAACCCTTTTAGGATATTATTAGGGTGTATTACGTATAAATTAGGTGTGTCATGTAGAAGAAAAAAACATTTTTTCACATTATATTATATTTTTTCCCACCTATTCCGTCGTGGCGCAGGCTTACCCCGCTGAGGTGCCGGCGTTGTTGCGGCATCTTGCCCGCCCTTGCAGGACAGTGACCCAATATTTGCGCAATGTTTTTTCCTTTTAACAAATATTGATAGTTCATATCATAACATTTTTTAGAAAAAGTGTCTCAGCAAATCGATAATCTGCAAGTTCCGCTATAAAACATGTCTCCAGATAGTGGTTCAAGATAGAAATTAAATGATGGAGAATCAAACCCAAAATATATTCCTAACCTTTTTTGTTGGGCCATGTTCATGCGATTTGGCAGTTCCACAGGCACATGTATAACAATTCAAAAAATTCCTAGATAGGATATATTCGATTCTTGACTCAAAAACAATAGCAATGGTAAAAATATAAGAATATTTATCTATATGAGATGCATAAGTTGTACAACATGCAATATTCCATTACATACACTAAAGTGGGCAACTTAGTTTTTTATAAGCAATGGTCTTGCTACTAACTGCAAACATTTAATTAATGACTCTACAAGGATATTCTAAGTATAAACATGAGCAATAGGGAATTCAACTCTATCCCAATTTATTGACCATAATCGTTAAATAAATGGGATGAAAACTTTGCCACATTATCAGGGTGAACAAATGTAATATGTTCATCAGAAAACTTCGTCTTTATCTTATTATTTGTGCCAATAATTTTATAAATACCAAGTTATGATATGAAAATAAGAACATATGAGACCATCGAGAATAAGACACTATAAGGACCATAAAGTATCTAACTGACTCACTTTGCGGGTGACTAGGTTCAAAAATACACAAATGTAAACATTCCAAGAACGCAAGGGACTCAATCTCATCTTTTATTGGGGATGGTCTCAAAATTTATTTGTATTGATATCAAACAATATAAAAATAAAAAATCACCATTTAAAATAATTTTTAGGTCTTTAATGGATGTCAATATGGATTTTTTGTAAGGCGTCTCATCATTATAGAGCCTACATGTCCCAAATTATCATGCAAAAGTACAAAAACATTAGAGTCAGTCAATTTATTATCTAATATAGAATTTGCCTCAATTGAACTATTTTTTTCTTCAACACAAGACATAAGATAAAGCAAGGAAATATTCAATAACACATGTCTTACCAAAGACATTTTTGGAGATGCAAAGATATTCAAGATTTATTTCAGTCTCGATTGGATAAAATAACAATTTTAAGGGTTATTTTTAGAACTCAACGAGTATCTCAAAGATTTGGGGGGAAATATCACATTATTTATGATGCTTTTATTTCCCCTAGAGAAAATTACAATACTTCTTCCAAAGTCCTCAATCGTATTAGTATTACCAAAATTATAGTAATATGTATTGTACAAGAATGAGTAAAGCAAATATATTCATGATTAGAAAATAAAATGAATTAAATATATATTAAACCTCTATTACAAAGTAAAAGTAAGATAGTATAGTAAAATATAAACTATCTTCTATTATGTAATTAATAATGTAATGAACCCATGCCCATTGTATTCCGATGTATTTTCTTGTACGTATACAAATAACTTATGTTATGGTACTTGATATTTTTGTAAGTAAGAAAAACACGTTAACTAGTTCGCAATAAATAACTTATTCAATAACTATTCAGTACACCATTTGTGATATACTATGTAAAATTTAACTATCAGTCGTAGGGGAAAAATAAAATGTATAAAAGCTTTTTGTACACAAACTAATAGTAATTGTATTATTAATATGTCGTAATTGGCACCTATACTATCCCTCCGGTGGGAGAACCACTACTACAATCCTACTAAGCAACTAAACAAAAAACTAAGAACATTAAGGTATGGAAAAAATATAACTAAATAAAAAACTTCGTAATTTGAATAGCTAGAATAAAAAGTTAATGTACCAAATATCTAAAGTTCAACCAAGCCTAAAACAAGTAGGGACGCAACCCGGTCTAATGAACTAACGCCCAGATAAAGCAAATGTTTAAATAGTCTCCAATTGGTGGAAAATGACTAAAGAGAATTCCAAGGAAGAGAGACAGATGCTATCTCACCATTGAATTCGAAAGAAATAATCACAAATCTTCTGAGTGAGGTCCGGCAATGGCTGTTTGTAGATGCTCTGTACCTAAAATTAAAGAGCAATTGTGGTATGAGTACACAACCATTATGCACTCATAGAATAACACAACTATCTCACTAGTGTAACTTAAAACAAGTCAACAACTTTATAATCGCATACATGTTTATCAACATTAAAAACATAATCAACATGAAGAATCAACAACACACATAACATTTTGCCTCACATCATTGGTACTCTCAACGAACCCAAACCCAAATAGTGAGCTTGCCAGAATGTGGTAATACGATCCAATATTTATATTGGAACGTGGCAATCTGATCCAAAGTTTTGGAAGAACATGGAAATCTGCTTAAAAGTTATGCGAGCAGGTGGCAATTGAACAAAGTTAGATATGTTGGAACGTGGCAACCTATCCCAAACAGACACCAAAATCTCAATCATAAGTATATCATCAAAGATCATACATTTTCATCATGATTTAATGGAAAGCATCATTCATCTATTTCATTTCCAAAAATTTTGTCAATATTGCAACACTCATACATATACACTTATCACAACAAAGCAGGAACGTTGTAACAATGGACTACATAGATTCACAACCATCGCATACCTCAAACAATCTTGAAACCCTAACAAACTTGATCCTTCCATTTCAGGATTTCATACGCTTGTTCTTGGTCTAGAAACAATCAAGAAAACATGGTAATCAATAAACAATCGCTAATTACTCAAAGGATAACAATTATATGAACCCTACATCAACCCATGACCCTAACTAATAAATTTAGGGTTGATTCCACCATAAAATCTTTATAAAATCCCTTCCCAACTATATTACCCTATTTTATTACATTTTACGGATCAAAAAAATGGATTCGGGAGGTGAAAAACATTCATTAGCATTAAGAATGTTGGAAAATGACATGGAATCACTTGAGATTTGTTGTTTAGCTCAAAAATTGAAAAAGTGCATAATGAGGTTTGATAGGGGTTTATTAACAATTTTAATTCGTTTCATGCCCACAACTAAGACAGAGCCAGAGTGGCAGAATCCCCCGTCGGGGCAGAATTCTCAAATAAGTGAGATATCTCAAGAATTTTCAAAACCATAATTCAAAACATATTTCTATCCTACGATGCTTAGAGTATACCCTTTAGTCTAAGTTCGATTAGTGGACATCTAATCACTCAAATTTAATGCCGTAAAGTCATACAAGTTCATTCACAAGATATCTATCTACTCATTTAATGATAATCATAAATGCTTCACCCGATTGCTACCATATTTCTCTACACTTTAGTTACACTCATTTCCTCCCAAACTAGACAAGGTAGGAAAAATAAAAATACTAGGGAAAAATTTTCCGTCCCAAAATTTTCCTACATTGGTTCTTCTAAAAAAATACAAACCAGATCATTACAATAGATATCAATTTACCTATCATTTATCCCTGAGTGACTAATTTAAAAAGAAAATAGGATGAGGAAGGAATGAAGTAGTACCTTATTCGACGAACGGTTGGGGATATCTATCTCACATATCCCTCTGGTTTCCCAAGTAGCTTCTTCAATTGGAAGATTCTTCCATTAAAGTTCATAGACATAATAACCTAGTTCCTCAATTTACGCATATCATGATCAAGAATAACAATGAGTTCTTCTTCATATTGGAGCTCCTTGTCTAGAACAATTGAGTCCCACTTAATGAATCCCCATCACCATGATATATTTTCAACATACACATATGAAATATCGGATGAATATTTGATAGATTCGGGGTAGAGTAAATATATACGACAACGACCCTACATATTCCAGAATCTCTAGTGACCAGTATATCACAGACTTAATTTTCCCTTCTTAACAAATATGATCACCCCTTTCATGGGTGATACCTTATGAAGAACATTATATGTAGTTTGAAATTCCATCTCTTACCTTATGATCTGCACACTTCTTTTATCTACTATGGGTTGCTAAAAGATTTGCTTGAATAATCCTAACCTTATCTTTAACATCTTTCACTAAATCAACCCTCAAAGGTTTCACAACTCCTGCCTCAAACCAGCGTATGGGTGATCTACACCCCCCTCACCATATAATGCCTCAGATAGTGCCATATCAATAAATGAGTGTAGCATGATCTGAGATTATAGGAAGGGGCACTACATGCAGCCTCATTATCTCATTCACGTGAACCTTAGCCAATTGTTCAGCAATATATTCCATCCTTATCTGAATAAAATTGGATGACTTAGTCAATCTATCACGACTACCTAAATAGAATTAAACTTCCCCAAAGTGTTGGGTGTACCGAACAGAAAGTCCATGGCTATTCTTTCAAACTTCAATTTCAGATGCTAATATTCCACTTGTTGAAAATTTTGACACATAGCCACAAATTCCAATATGTATTTTTTCTTTCCTGACCACCAAAATATTTGTTTAGGATCTCTATACATATTTTTCACAGCGGGATAAATAGAATATTACGAACCATGAAACATTACAAACAATTGTTGAATCAAGTCATCAACTCAAGGAACAAAAATTCTCTCTTTATCAGTGAGAGCACCATCCACATCAAGAGTGGCGTCTTGTGCCTTACAATTCACCATCTTTTCCTTGAGTTTTTTCAAATTATCATCCTCCAATTGTGTAGCTTTGATATTCTCAATGAATGTGTCCTTAACTTCAATGCTAGCTAACAACCCACCTCTTTCACAGATGCCGATCTTCATGATCTTGGAGTCTAAGGTCTGAATTTCTTTGGGCAAAGGTTTCTTGGTTACACTCAAGTAATTTAAGCTACCCATACTTACCTCTTTTCGACACAAAGAGTCTGCCACAACATTAGTCTTGCCCCTAAGGTATTAAAGGGTAACATAATAATCTTTGAGTAACTCCATCTATCTTTGTTGTCTCAAATTCCGATACTATTGAGTGGAAAACATGCTGCGAAATACGATGATTGGCCAACACGTCACACATAACACAATTAAGGTAATGTCGCAAAATCTTGAGAACAAACAGTATCGCTGCCAACTCTAAATCATCAGGTTTATAATTAATCTCATGACATTAAATTAGTGTGAGGCATAAGCTATAAGATTGTTACTCTGCATCAACACAACACCCAAACAAGAATGTGAACAATCACAATGAACAATAAAGTCTTTACCTTCAACTTGTAGTTCTAGGATGGACGTGGTGGTCAAGTGCGTCTTTAGATTTTGAAAGCACTCCCAATGTTTTTCAATTCATTCAAATGATAACTCCTTTTTGGTAAAATAAATATAGAAACTAGCAATGGAGGCAAAATTCTTAACAAATCAAAGTGAGTCAAAGTCGTATCTTTCATCACCTAACCCATTTCTTTATTGCCTCATTTTTTTGGTTCTACATTTCACCTACTTTTGAAAGTAGATGCCCCCAAATAAGCAACTGATTTCAACAAAAAATTACATTTTACACTTATAAAATTCAGTATCCAACTTTCGAATCCCAAGAATACCCAAAACAGTGTGAAAATGGTTGGCATGCTCTTCATTAATTTTTGGATTAAACAAAATATCATAAATCAATCAATAAATTGTTTGAACACCCCATTAATCAAAATCATGAACGTTTCAGGTGCATTAGTCAAGCCAAAAGATATAACAAGAAATTCATAGTGCCCATAACGAGTTCTAAATGTTGTCTTGGGCACATCCTCAAACTTAATTTTTAATTGATTGTAATCTCATCATAGATCAATCATACAGAATACCGCTTCCTTTGCTATTGGTCAAAGAGATCATCTATTAGAGGCAAGAGATACCTGTTCTTAATAGTGACTCTATTTAAGTGCTGGTAATCTTTACATAGTTTCATGCTACCATCGTTCCTTTTAACGAACAAAACTAAAGATCCTTATAGGGAATTACTGGGGTGAATAAATCCATTATCAAGAATCTCTTGGATTTAATCCTTCAGCTCTCTTTATCATACCGGATCCATGTGATATGGAGGAATGGATATGGAACAAGTTTCACGCTATAAATCAATACAAGAATCTATATCCATATCCAGAGGCATACCAGAAAAGTCATTGGAAAATATTTCATTAAATTAAGACAACACAACACTAACCCAATCAAAATGAGCCTCAGTCTCAAAATCCCTAGTATGGGCCAAATAAGCGAAACAACCTTTTTCTAGTCATAGAATTAGTATCACAAATTTAGCACAACATAATAGGGGGACAACCAAGTCATTCCTAAGATAATATTAAAGTTAGTCATATTTGAAATAGCCAAATAAGCCCAATTATGATATATCATAAACAATATAGGGTAATTATGATATACATGGGTAACTTATAAAAATTGGTAGCAAATCTCACTGACACATAACAATAAGTAGAACCCCAAACAACAATACATTTTCCATATAACCACATACAAGAATAGTACCGGCGATCAATATGTCTGATGCCCCTTCCTTATTCTTTCCTAGAAAAGCATAATATTCCGCACTATCTTGATGAGACACTTCCTTTCCTGGTTAAACATTAACTCTACCTCCACCACCATTTCCTCTATCTCCACAGCCTCATTGATTACCACTTCAACTACCTTGTGGACGCCCTCTACCATTATATCAATTCCCCGCAGGTACCACTTCTCTATATTGTTGTTGCCCGGAGTCAAGAACACATGGGTAGGTAAAATCTCTCCTCATATGTCTAAGTTAACAACAATTATAGCAAATATGATCACAATATGTCCTTTTTCCCGCTTAAAACCTGAATCCTTGTCTATACTAAATATTTTAAGATGAGTTTCCAAAAAATTTACATGTAGAGGCAGTCATAGAGGATTTAATTGGCTTGGTTTCCTGCATTGGCATACCGGATACCTTAGAATAGGAGATTTGAAAGTCTACCAAAATTTTGGCTCTCTTAGACAATGGCTTTTCTTGACTGTCTCGCCTCACCCCTTCCACTTTCTACGTATAGTCTTTCACTTAGTAGGAGCTCCATCCTACAGAAATTATATGAATACATGACTCCTGTAATTCGAAATTTAATCCTCTAATATAAGTGGAACCTCTCTTACTCTATACTCACTAACTGTGGAGAATATCTAGATAGAGAATGAAACTTGGCCTCATAAGAAGTAAAAACATCTCACCTTTCTCCAAGTCCATAAACTCAGCCTTCTTGCAATCCCTCAAGGTTCTAGGCATAAATTTTGTAAAGAACATAACATTAAACTAGGTGCAAGTGAGTGGGGCAATGTCGAATATCTACACTCCATGTAATCTCTCGACTATTGTTTGGCCTCACCTTGATGTTTGAAGGAAAGGAACTCAACCCCATGTTTGTGAACAGTACGCATTTTATGCAGCCTCTCAAAACAATTACGAGAAAGTCATTACCACGACCGGGGAGCATCCCCTACACGTAACCATTTTCTTTGTCCTCGAAGAGGTGTTAGACTAGCCCTTTGCATAATTCATTGCAAATTATAGGTAGAGAAAATGTTGAAAAATGTAAAACTTTTACATATGAACTATACTTAGACTTTGCACTTTTCGTATATGGACTTTACATATACTCCTCATTTATGAAATTTACATAAACTTCTCATTTATCATATTCTTTTCATTTAAGTAGTCTAATATTCACTCATATTTAACCATCTAATATACAATTACAAAGTTGGGCATATCCCCTACACTTGTACAATATCACACATAATGTCCTACAAAATTAGTCTCAAAGGTAAGCAAAGAACAAGTGGCTTTAGACATATTCAATACAAATGACATCATCCTCGGATTTATGGACTCACCAAAAACATTGAAAAGATTCAAGTCTTCCTTGCAAATGGACTTGAAGCACCCCAATGGCTCGAACTTATATATTTGTAGAAATATAAAAAATATGGGTTAGTACAAACACATGTTCTAAATATGGAAACATATGCAATAAAAACCATTGAAATCATGCACAAAAGGGACCTTTTTTTAAGAAAACACATTGAAATCATGCACAAAAGGGACCTTTTTTTAAGAAAACATTCTAAGTCATTTGGAAAGCCTTTATGCACGCTCAAGAAAATATACAAGTCAATTATCACAACAACCTCAAGATATGTTCATATATTCAATAAAAAACTCATCATAAAACCATATCAGCATTTCAAGTAAAAGAGTTCATATCATCAAAACATACAAGACTATTACTTACAATCTCATCCAAAGCCTACAAGAGCAATGCTCATGTGAAGCCCCACATAATCAAGTAAACTAGTAAAGGGACCATAATTAATGCCTTGCCTCAAATAACATAACATCATGTGTTTTCATCATCATACATAAAAATTTAGGCCAATATCATGTTCATTAACTGAAGTAAGAGCATTATCATGTAGAATCAACATTATGCATTTAACTAATAATATAAGTACATAACAACAATCTCCTTGGACTGTCCTTAAGGTCAACTTAAGAAATGGATGGGTAAAGTCTCATACCCTTGCATACACTAAGTAGAAACCCTCAAGTCACCGTAGTTCATGTCCATATTTATTACTTTCATTCATTCATTTTACTTTCGGGAACAATCGCCTTAACCAACAATAGACCATATGAAATAAACATGGAATCCTGTGTCATTAAACCCTATACAAAAAAATGTTGCTCTACTTGCCAAGGTAGAACTATAACATGAACATAGCATTCTAGATGGATCCACTAGCTAGTTTTATATAGGGGCAACATGATTATGTAACAAGGAGATATACTAGAAACACATGTATGCAAATTGCTTGATAGTCTCTATCTCATGAGGATCATTGTGAATCTACCTTCCCTCATTGGGAAGGGACACCTCTCATATTTATTTCCCTCGGTGCTAAGCTAAAGTCTCTTTTTGAAATGTCTTTAATACTTTCATAATCATTCAATCTTAAAATAGGCGATAGAAGACTAACCTTTTTTATAATCATGTCATTAGATTTTTAGGTTTAGAATTATAACTTCCATTAATCAAAACGCATCATTAGTGAGATCATCACATCATAGTCATATCACCAAAAAGGAACACAAGATAATCACTTCCAACCCTACATGATCATACCCCTATCAAAACCTCACATTCAACATACTCATAACATGCCATCATATTCATCATAGCATCATATTTCAAATATATTCACATAATCATGCTTCAATTGAACATCATCATCAAGAATAGACCACTATAATTGATTTAGAGAAATCATAATCTCAAAAGTCTTACCAAGAATCCCCTTCAAGATATTACCCCCAATTTCACCACATTAAACCAATATCCTAAAACCATCATCATATAATAGTGAATTAACAAATAACTTATCCAAATCCAATAACCCTAAATATCTATAAGTCCTACTGATAGCTAGGGTTAGGGATAAGGGTTCATTTATTAATCTTCCACGGAAATTAGGTCAAAACCTAAGGAACTACAATAATAAACAAATTAAAAATCATTATTTGTAAATATAAACTAAAGGAGTAAAAAATTTAATCAGATTGAAAGGTAACACATAAAATTACGTTTAGACACCTTTGGAAACCAATTTTTAAGAGCTGCTTTGAGAAAGCGATCCCAAGAGTGACTAGCTTACACAACTTAACATTCCGTGAATAAAGATGGATAAAAATGTGAGTCTTTGCGCCGAAGTGAAACTTGAACCTTGTCCTTCAATGAAGAGTCTCTGAAATATTTACAGAAAATAGAGAGAACTAGAAGTTAATTGGGTTTGGGAATATGAAATGATGAGTTAGTTTAATGATTTTTAACTCTTTAATAGTCCCAACTATTTAATTAACCACCCCAATTGCTTAATTAATTTGTTAACTAATTATCTAATTTCCTTAAGCTTAACCAAAATTTCGCAGTGCACTAGAGGTCAAATTGATGACTCCCTGTCGATGCTCCGTCGACCACACCACAGACCTTGCTAGTCATTAGTGGTTTAGGTCACATACTCCTTTTTTGGGGCTCATGGTGCTAGGTCTAAGTGTCAACAAATGGCAAAATCAATGGAGCATCATCCAAATGATGGATCGTGGTTTTGTCTCGTGGTTGGAAACTGCCATAAGACTGTTTTTGAGGGTCAAATGTAGAATCCTCCTCAAGGACTCTTAGGGTGGTCCTTTGGGAGTCGTACCCGAGCATTTAAACCCTAAAAACACTCCAACATATATTCTAAACCTTTTTAAAAAATTTGCCTCAAGTCCAACTCTTTAAACCCCTTAATACACACCAAGGCACACTAGCTCATCTTTCAGAAATCTCTTGACGTCATGTTCTTTTCTTGATGATTTGATTCTAATAGTTCCTTTATAGGTTGAATTCATTAATTTAGTCTTATAAACACTTTTTTAAGGATTTATTCATCATGTGAGGCTCTAGACTAAGTAATGTACTTCAATATTGTTACATTATCCCCCCTAGGAATATTCATCCCTGAATGACACTTTCACCTTTAATAGAGAGAGAAGAGACTAAAAATTAGCAGCCGAACAAACAACATAAAATCCTTATGAGTCAAATATCATAAGAGTACCTCAAAACATATGCACATACATTGAAAAACAAGTTAAATTCGCATTATTCATGATTTTTATTTTAAGAGGAACTACGAACTTCAATGTTTACTAGGAGTATGAGGAAAGAGATGGGGCTAGAGGGACTTCATGTCGGCCTCGTCCACCCATATTGCACCCTCAACGAGCTAGTTTCTCCATAGGTCCTTTACGTAGGTAACCTCTTTGTTCCTCACATATTTGAGTAGACGATCTAGGATATCAATCACAACCTCTTCATTTGAAAGGTTCTCAATTATCCCTAACCCTTCTATAAGGAGAAAAGACAACGAGTCACCTATACAAATCATTACCATAGAGACATGAAATATTGATTTAACCATGGCTAACTTTAACACATAAGCAATGTTCCTGACGGTTACAACCCTAAAATTGAATATGCTAAGTAATGTATAGTGTGTCTAGAATGCATGTGACGAGATTGGCTTCACACGGATTAATGTGCGTAGAACCAAACCTCTGAACTCTTGCGACAGCCAAGCCAACTAACTTGGGGAGTTAGTGTAGATAGGAAAGGTTTGGTCCAACCATGTAGGGCTCCCGAATATGAAGATTTACCCCGATGAGTCTTTACCAGACTTAAAAAGGGAAAATCTTAATTTTGGAGGGTCTAGGGTTAAAATGGTTTTTTTCCAGGTTAAGGTAGTATCGTAATTACCCTAAATATGTATTTATTTATTTAATTAATAAGGTGGAGGGGTATTTTTGGGATAGAGGGACGAAATTTTCCTTTTAGCAAAATCTTGCTCAACCCGGGTTTGAACCTAGGTGGGAGCAATGATTTTAATTTTTTTTATTTAATTTGATAAATTTATTTAATTAGTTAATATTTATTAGCTGATTTAATAAAAAGGATAAATCACAATTTTTTAATGCTTTGAAAGAGTCCTAGTTTGACTAAGTCTTTACCTAAGCATAAACAACCTTTTACCTTTAAGTCTCTCTCTCACGTCAATATCTCTCGATCTTTTCACGTTCTCTCTGCCTAATATACAATAACTTATAAGCAACTAAAAGTTCTTCAAACTTGAAGAACATTCACGTTCAAAACATATTCAAAACATAACCAAAAACGTTAGGCAAAAGGGATGGATTTTCCGTCGAAATTTGGTGTTGATGTTTTCGGAATTGGACATGAGTTTAAGGAGGTATTTGATCAGAAATTTAAAGGTTTGAACGTAAAAATAAGGTATGGGTTTTCTTACTCTTGGTCCCTTTGCCAAGAGACCCTTAGAAATCAGATGAATCTATTCCAAATATTAGGGTTGTTCCCTGTTGCAAGTCCATATGACTAGCTCCCATTGATTCATAGGTTGGATATGTTTGCTGGTAGAAATAAGGGATGTTATGTATTTTAGTGATGATCATGTTCATCTATGTCTTTTCGTATTTATGTGATTATTAAAGTATGTTTTTCCAAGACTATGTGATAAGTATGTGTGCAAAGTGTGTGTTACCGTGGCTTTTGGACACGGATTGGAGCATGGAATGACATGTTTAATGGTTGTATTTCACGTGCACAAACTTGTATAAGTCGTGACATTCATATGAAGTATAATGTGGATGATTTGAGTGACAAATTATTAGCTAAATGATTCATGAAATGCCTTTAGAATTAACTAAAAAAGTTGATGAAAAGAAGCTGAAAAATGTAACTCAAATTTCCAGCACCATGTTGGTTAATTTAAGCCAAATAAAGTTTATTAATAAGCTATGTAAAATTATGAAAAAGAAGTGAGATCACTGAGAATCGAACTCGTGACCTCACCATGTTAAAAATCATTGAAATAATGTGAGTTAAAAAGAATGTGGCGTGTGGGATTCTAACCCGTGTGACTTGACCGAAGAATAAGGTGTATGGGGTTTGAAACCACAGCCTCTCTATCATACATTAGATAGAATTAAAATAAAAACAAACATTGAGGCATGTGGGAATCGAACCCACAACCACATGGCAGAATAAACGAAATTAAGAAGAAAAGAAAATGAGGTTGTAGGGGTTTGATCCCACACCCTCTTGCTCAAAACAAAAATTGATTTAAGGAAAAACGAAAATAAAAGATTATGAGGTTGTTGGGGTTCAATCCTACATCCTTTCAATCCTAAACGAACGAAAATTAAATCAAGAAATTAAGGGAAAAGGGAAAGGAGGCATTGGGGCACGATTTTGAGTTCCGATGCCGTGTGGATCACACTAAAATAAATAAAAATGTAAGTGTTGTCCAAGGGATTTGAAATTGGGTTCCCTTGATCAAATTCCGTATTGATACATAAGTCATACGTGAATAATGTTCAAAAATAATATTGCCTAAATTAATCGAAAATGAGATCTGTGCATACCACAAGATACAAAAGTCTTATACCACATAATCTTATGAAGACATGAATCAGTTAAATGAACTATGACTGAAGCGTCATGGTTTGTATGTATAGACGCATAAATCTAGCATAACTGTAAAGTAAGTGAACCTAAGATGTAAGTAACAAAATGATGAAACCCTAGAAGGTACAAGTAAAAGTATGATACACACTAAATGGCCAAGTGCATTGACATATGATGAAATGAACATTCACGTCAAAAAGGGTTAGTAATTATGAAGAGCGGATATGCTAAAGCTAATTAATGTGGTTACAACATGATAAGAGCCTAATGAAAAAGATGGGAGCTATCTCAAATGAGCCTGAGTAAATGTTACCAAAACCTACTCACCTATGAGAGTGTAAAGCTAAAAAAGAGACCAGTCTCTATGAGCCTTCTAACGAAAGTATTGAGAATAATGTATACTTAATACTAGTAATGAGATGAGAAATCATATATTGAGCTATGATTTCCTCATACTAGAAGCCAGCTTCCATGACGTATGAGCTGAATGTAATGGAGCTTTATACTTAGCATCGATAGGCTAGATATGAGTGGTGATGCCTTCTTTTAGGAAGAGCGGGGGTTGACGTAACTCTGATGAGATGAGACTGTCCAGCATGCCGGGTATGGGTCTCCTTATATCTCCTAGTCTTTGAACCTATACTGCAAACATAGGGATCTAGCAGGGTTCAATTCCCTATGTATTCTAGCATGTTTTGGGTCAATTTGGCCGACGATTCCACCTCTTTTCGTTGTGGGGTAGACACTAAATTTCATGATGCTCACATTATCTATGTCGGTTAAAGTTAAAATTCCCAAATAAAGAATGAGGCACACCTCAAATAATGGACATAATGAAATGAACTATACCAAAAGGTGTTATGATAGGATAATCAAGAGGTGAGCTAGACTTAAGTAATGACACTAGGTTATTCTTGGACATTGCACAGAAAACCCGATGAGAGTCTTAAACTACATCCTAGGTTTGACTAATAGTTACACTATTATATGAATGAATAAAATGAAGTATGAATGAATGAATGAAGTAGACTATGTGTTTTATATAGAAGGCTCCCTAGTCGAGGTCCCATATGTTAAGACCTCATTTTTTAAAGTCCTAATGACAATTCCATGATTCAAAGGTCTCACGGTATATGATCAAACAATATGAAATATGTTTTATCCTATATGCAATATGTTATGTATTATATGTAATATGTTATGTGTTGTGTGCAATATGATACATATGATGAAGCATGTTACTCTCATTGAATGACTTTCCTAATCCAATTTATAAAGTCCACTAACTTTCGTAATCAAAATTTGGGAAGTCCACTTACTTTCCTAATCTAAATTTTGGAAGTCCACTAACTTGACTTTCCATAAATCATGTTTTTAGGAAAGAGCTATATTACTCATGCATGTCCTTTGTGTGTGCTTGCATATACCCATACTTCGTACAAGTGTGTACTAATCCCATACAATATCAACTTTTACGTGCAGCATAGTTGGACGTTAGAGCTTACAGTACGACGTTGCAGCAATCCGGACATGGTGTTTTCATCTGGACTTAATAGACCCTCATGCTTTCGAGGATGTCTACTATTATATCTAGCTTTGATGTAGGCTTTAGCTAGTGAGCACGTTCTAATAGTGTTTCTGTTTCCACTTTTATTTCAAACATTGTATTGGTGCCATTTTGGCAAGTATACACTTACTGCAGTATTGAACTATTTCTATCATTTTATGATCTTAATTTTAGATGATTTATTGTCAACGTTTATGAGTTTAAGTAGAATATTTTTCTCAAGTGTTAAGCAACAAAAAGTTCAAATTTTCCTCTAAAATTAACCTAGATGAATAACTCCGGTCTCATCTGAGGTCTAAATTCTGGGCGTTACACCGACACATTTCACTATCACATAAGGACCCACATACTGTAGTCTAAGATTCCCATTCTTACCAAATCTCATCACCCCTTCCACGGGTGAAATCTTCAAGTCTACCCAATCACCTATTTAGAACTCAAGGTCTATTCTTTTATTGTTGGAATAGGACTTTTGTTGAGTATTTGTTGTTTTCAACATATCCCCTATCATTAGAACCTTTTCCAAAGAGTCATAGGTTATCTCGGGACCAAGAGTGAAGACTCACAAACCTCAAACCACCTAATTGGCGATATAGTACTACCATTGAGTGCTTCAAATGGTACCACAGAAACAGTCGAATGGTAGTTGTTATTGTAGGCGAACTCAATCAACGGTAGGTGATTGTCCCAATTACCCTTGAAGTCAATAACAATAGTTCTTAACATATCTTTTCGAGTTTAGATGGTACATTCCGCTTGACCATCTATTTAAGGATGAGAAGCGGTGCTAAGTTTCACTTGAGTACCTTGCCTCTTTTGAAATAACATCAAAAAACGAGAAGTGAAATGGGGACCTCTATGCCAGATGATAGACAAACGGATCCCATGTAAACTCATGATCTCAATAAGTTACAATCTAGCATATTCCTCCAACTAATAAGCATATTTGATGGGAATAAAGTGGGAAGATTTTTTCAATCTATCAACACTCACCCATATTAAATCACTTTGCCTAAATATTCGAGGCAAACTCACTATGAAATTCATATTGATATCTTCCGACTTCCAAATAGGAACATCCATCACTTGAGTTAACCCTCCAGGTATTTAATGTTCAACATTAACTTGTTGACAATTAGAACATTTAGCCACCTACTATTCTATATACCTTTTCAAGCCATCCCACCAATAGACCTCTTGAAGATCACTATATATTTTTGTGGCACCCTAATTAATGGAATATCGTGAACCATGAGCTGCTTCCAAAATTTGTCTTGTCAAGTCATCTACATCTGGTACACGTAATCTACCTTGTTACCTAAGTTCCCATCCCCCCTTGCGAGAATGACTCATTGAGATTGCTAAGAACCTATTCCTTCAACTTAGTCAATGGAGGATCAAGGTATTGCTTAGACATCACCTCAACCATTAAAGATGACTCTTAGTTGTAATGAACGTTGAAAACCCCTTTTGGAGAATCTTCTAATCGTACTCAAAACCGGGAAAATCTATGTACATCTTTAAATAACTCTTTCTTACCTACTTCAACATGAACCACACTACCCATCGTTATTCGACATAGAGCGTTCGCAACCACATTGGCCTTTACTGGGTGGTGGAGAACACTCATGTCATAATCCTTTAAAATTTCCAACCACATTCTCTGTTGGAGATTTAACTCCATTTAGGTAAAAATATATTGAAGACTCTTGTCGTTGATAAATACATATACATTGACCGCATATATGAAATGCCTCCATATTTTCAAAGCAAACACTGTAGCAGTTAATTCAAGGTCATGTGTTTTGGATCATTCTCATAATGCACCTTGATTTTCCTAGAGGCATAAAGTACAACCTTACAATGTTATATGAAAACACATCCCAAGCCTACTAGAGAAGTATCACAATACACAACAAAGCCTTTGGTGCCCTCTGGTAGATCAACACAGAATCAGAGGTTAGCTTATCTTTCAACTCCAAAAACTTCTTTCACAAGCTTTCGGCCACTGGAACCTAATCTTTTTTTATTTTGGGTTGTTAAAGAAGAAGCAATAGATGCAATATCACAAATAAAGTCTAGACCCTAGACGAGACCTGCCTCATTGACCTCTTAGAGGATGCAGACAATCCTACATACGTCATCGTTACTTCATCTAAGTTAATTTTAGCGGAAAATTTGAGATTTTTGTTACTTAACATTCAAACAAGACATTCTACTTAAACTCGTTAACGTTCACAATCAACTATCTAATATTAAGTTCATCAAATGAAAGAAATAGTATCAATTACATTAAGTGTATAATTGCAAACATGGAACCAATACTATGTCTTAAATAAGATGAGAAAGAAACGCTTGTGGAACATACTCCACTAAATTAAACCTATATCTAAGCTATAATATAATGGGAAAGCATCCTCGAAAAGCATGAGGGCCTACAAAATCCTGATGAATGCTCCACGTTCGGATAGCTTCAGGGTCGACCTGTAAGATCTAACGTCCACCTGTACCTGCACCTAAAAGTAGATATTTTATGGGATTAGTACACATTTTTACTAAGTACGGGTATATGTAAGCACACACCAAGGACATGCATGAGTAAGAATAGCTCTTTCCTAACAACAGGATTTATGGAAAGTCAAGTTAGTGGACTTGACAAATTTGAATTAGGTAAATCAATGGAGTTGAAAAAATTTGATTAGGAAAGTCAATGGACTTAAAAAATTTTGATTAGGAAGGTCATGTCATGAGAATATTAAGCATCATAATACTTATAATTTTTCAAACAGCACATAACATATTGCACATATCATATCACGTAGTTCATATCATTTTTTAATATGCCATGAGCCCTTGGAATCATGGACTTGATATTAGGACATCCCAAAATGAGGGCTCAAAATCATGGACCTCAACTAGGGAGCCTTCTTTAGAAAACACAAAGTCTACTTCATTCATTCATACGTACTTATTTTTCATTCAATCATATACTAGTGCAATCACTAGTCATACCTAGGATGTAGTTTAAGACTATCATCATGTATTCTATGCAATGACCAAGAATAACTTAGTGTTATTACATGAATCTAGGTCACCTCTTGATTATCCTATATAAACACCTTTGGTATCGTTCATTTAATTATGTGCATCGTTTGAGGCTGACCTCATTCTTTCTTTGGAAAAATCAACCTTAACTGACATAGATCATTTGAGCATCATAAAATCCAGTGTGTTACACCCATAACGAAAAGATGTGGATTGACCGGAAAAATTAACTAAAACATGCTAGAGTAGATAGGGAATTGAACCCTGCTAGATCCCTATACTGGCAGTATAGGTTCAGAGACTAGGAGATATAAGGAGACTCATACCCGGCATGCCGGACACTCTCATCTCATGAGAGTTACCTGAATCTGTGCCCTTCTTTAAGGAAGGCATCACCACTCATAGATCATTAGATAGTTTCTCATGTCATCATTAGTATTAAGTATGCATTAGCTTCAGTACTTTCATTAGAGTGTTCATAGAGACTGATCTCTTCATTAACTTTACACTTTCATAGGTGAGTATGTTTTGGTAACATTTACTTAGGATCTTTGAGATTGATCTCATCTTTCATATTAGCCTCTTATCATATGGTTACCACATTCATTAGCTTAAGCACATTTACTCTTCATAATTACTCACCCCTCTACGTGAATATTCCTTTCATCATATGCCAATGCAATTGGCCTTTAGTGTATTCCACACTCCTACTTAGCCTTTTTGGGATATAATCATTCCTCAAATAACATCTTAGGTTAATTTTATAAAGTATGCTGAACTTATGAGTCCACACACACAAGATATGAGGATCCATTCATATTTCATTTGACTGATTCATAATGTCGAAGATTTTAGGGTACAAGACTTATGTATCCTATAAGTATATCGAAGTCTCAATTTAAATCTTATGGACAACATTCATTAATTATTTAAATTAGGTAAGACTTGTTTGTCAATAGAAATTTTGTCAAGGGAACCCGGTTTCAAATCCATTGATCAACACTTAGACATTTCCTCAATTTAAATATTTTATTTCGTGTCACTCGGCATGGGGATCCAGGTTCCATCCCCGTTACTCACGTTAATTTTTCCCATTCTTGTTCTTCTTTTTTAATTTTTCTGCAACTTACTGAGGGGAGTGGGATCTATTCCCCACAACCCCATATATATGTATATTATTTTTTTTAATTGTTACCCTCTCCTTTAATCTCAATTTCTCTACTGACCAAGGGGTAGTGGGATTGATTTCCCATGAGCCCCCTTTTTTTAATTATTATTTTTCTGTAGTTGCTGAGGGGCGTGTGATTGATTCACCACAACACAATTTATATTTATTCCATGATTTATGCAGTAGTTTACATGTCATTTGAGCATTTGTTTCTTAGTCGTTCGTTAAGGTTCTTAAGACAAGTTAGAGGAATGATTTGGTCATTTATTTTAACTAGAATTTATAGCATTTCAATCATGTGAATATCACAATTTAGGAATATCTAATGGCACAAAAACACGAGAAATTCAATGCTATTAGCATGCTAAAATAGAGATTCAAAGCCATAGTAACAACCTTGCACACATACATTCATGTCTATATTAATGTTTTTGAAAGACACGACAACATAAGCACCTAATCATGAACATATACTCGAAACTTGATCATCACCACACACATAGTGTCCCTAAATTCTACCAGCAAACATACAAACATGAGATCATTGTGAGCTAGGGACAGGGAACACGTAAAAGGGGAACAACCCTAGTTTTCGGAGTTGATTTATCTTAGACTTAAGGGTCTCATGGGAAAATGACCAAGAGCAAGAGAATCCATACCCAACACTTCAACATGCTGACAAATTTACCCAAAACCATACGTCCACCAACGAATCTCAAACTTTACTCGATAAGAATATAAAATTGTTGGATTAGTTTATCATTTGTAATTTGCGTGTAAGTTCTTCAAGTATGAAGAACTTTTTTTTGTTCTTATTCTGACCGTTGTTTTCTGTTTGTTAGGAAAAAGAGAATGTGAAAGAGAGTGTTGAAGAGCGGGAGATATAGACGTGAAAGAGAGAGAGATGTGAGGTAGTGTTCTCTTAGAACTACGACTTTTAGGCAAGACTTAGTCAAATAAAGTATCTTAATTAATAACTAATATTTAAATATAAAAATATGATTTTCTTATTTCCTACATTAGTTATTAAATATTAATTAATTAAATTAATTCAACAAATTAAATAATCAAATTAAATCATTGTTTCCATCTAGGTTCGAACCTGGGTGGAGCAAGATTTTGCACAAAGGCCAATTTCGGCCCTTTCTCCACAAAATATCCCTCAACCATATTAATTAATTAGTTAATTAAATATTTAGGGTAATTATGATACTACCCTTATCCTGGAAAAACACCATTTTACCCCTAGACCTTCTAAACATAAGATTTCCCTTTTTTAAGTCTGGTTAAGACTCATCCGGATAAATCTTCATATTCGGGTGTCCTACATGGCTGGACCCAAACTTTTCTATCTCAACTAACTCATCAAAGTAGTTGGCTTGGCTGTTGCAGAGGTTCAGAATTGTAGTTCTACGCGCATCGATCCGTGTGAACCTAGTCTAATCGTAGGCATTTTAGACATATTAAGCATTACTTAGCATATCCATTTTTGAGGTTGTTACATGTAATCCCATAAACAAACCTTCTATATTACCCGGATATACCCACGAAACTTCGATTATTACTTGGAATCAAAGATCTAGGCCAATGTTTAACCATTTCTGTTTTCTTCGGTTTGATCTCTATACCCTCACTTGAAGCAATGTGACCAAGAAAAGAAACCGATCTGAACGAAAATTCAGACTTACTATACTTATCACAGAGTTGATACTCCTTGACGACTTCCGATACAACCCTCATATGATCCATATGCTCATCCTCACTTTTAGAATTTAACAAGATATCTATCATCAATGAAGAAAATTACAAAAGAATCAAGGTAATTCCAGAACACTCTATCAAATAGGTCCATTAAAGTCGTAGGGGATTATTTAGACCAAATGATATTACTAGGACCTCACAATGACCATACCTAGTTTGGAATGCTGTTTTGGGGATGTCTTAACCTCTCACCCTAAGTTGGCGATATTCTGACGTCAAATAAATTTTTCAAAAGTAGATTGCCCCTTGGAGTTGATCAAACAAGTCATCAATCCTAGAGAGAGGATGCCTATTGTTTTACAGTAACTTATTTAGTGTACAATAAACAATGTACATCCTTAGGAACCCATCCATATTTTTCACAAACTAGACTAGAGTGCCCCCACGGAGAAATACTTGGTTGTATGAAAGATTTGTATAGTAAATCTTTGAGTTGAGCCTTCAACTCTTTCAACTCGGGTGGAGACATCCGATAACGAGTAATCGAACTGGGATTCATATCCGAAAATAAATCTATGCTGAGTCTATTTCCCGTTCTGCAGGAACAATGGGTAAGTCCTCGAGAAAGACTTCTTGATAATTATTCACTCTGTGGACCTACTCTATAGGAGGAGTCTCAAATTCATGGTCTTTGACACTCACAATATGGTAGAGACGCCCATTTGAAATCATCTTACAAGCTTTTAGACACGAAGTGATTATATTCTAGGGATTGAGTTTCCCCCTTTCCATGACAAGACTGGTTCATTTTGAAATTGGAACTTAACTACCCTTTCTACAATTAATTGAAGCAAAACAAGCATGCGACCAATTCATTACCAAAATTACATTAAAATTAACCATATAAAGTTCTTCCTAATCGACCAATCTAACTCTATTGGAAAATAATATGGGACAACTCCTAAACACTATTTTAGCAACAAGGAGTCACCTACTGGGGTAGAAATCGATAAAGGCTCACTTAAGACATCGAGAAACACATTAAACTTCATGTCCACAAAAGGAGTTACAAAAGATAAAGTGGCACCGAGATCTAGTAAAGAATATACATCAATTGAAAAGACTTGTAACATATCGGTGACAACATTGGGAGAATCCTTTTGATCACCCCTAGAGAAGACAACATACAACTGGTTCTTTTTAGGAGCATCGAAACTAGGACCGCTTGCTTGATCTTTGTTATTCTCCTTTCCTTTATCCTTAATCATAGGGCAATTTATCACTTTTTATCAACTCTTTCCATAGCCAAAAAAATTATCCGTCCCATCTAAACATTCACACACATGCTTCTTACCACATTTTCCAAATGTAGGTTTCTCATTTGGTGAATCATCACCTCTTGCCCTTTGGAAACTAGGGTTAGACACCCTATAATTACGAGCCTTGGGGAATTCAAAAGGAACTTGGTTGGAGTCTCTCTTCTTGAACTTAGGCTTCTCTTGAATACCCAACATGCCGTTAAAAGTACCTCCATAATACGCCCTTGTCTTTATAACATCCTTAATCTTCCTCCAAAGCCTACTCTCCTAAAATTGTTGAGCAGGCACCATCAAACGAGAAATGTCCATGTTTTCATGCAGCATCGCGGAATGACACTCTGCCATAAGAACATCAGACACACATATCAAAAAATGGTTCACTTCATCTCGAGGATGAGACACCAAAGAAGAGGCATACTTAGACAACATAGTGAATTTCAAAGAGTACTCAAGCTGACTCATACCCCCTTGACGGAGGTTGATGAAATCTTCCACTTTTTTCTCTCTTTTATTCCTTGGAAAGAACCTATTAACAAAACCCCTTCAAAAAATTTCCCAACTTGTGGGACCCGCTCTCGAAACCCTATTTTCCCTCCATTGAGTATACCAAGTTTTAGCCACATCTTTGACTTGATAAGAGGCTAGCTCAGCCTTCTCAATTGAGCTCACTACCATAATATACAAGATCTTATAGACCTCATCAAGAAATTCTTGGGGGTCTTCAATCAACTTTGACCCAAAGAACATTGGAGGGTTCATCCTAGTGAGGTCCCTCAAGAGACAAGCCATGGTACTAGCATTTTGGGGCAATCGAAGTCCAACTTCAAAGTTTGCTTGAGTTGTCACTGATTGAGATATATTAGTTATGACTTGAGCTTTATTGGTCATGGATTGGGCCAAAAATAGAAAATCTGACCTTATCTCTCCATGCATCGTGGCCTAAGGACTGATCGGAGATTGGTAACCTTGAGGAGCTTACTCTAGAGGAGGATATTGATTTCCTTGGGGAGAAGCTTGGTTGCCTTGGGAAGGGGTTCCAGCGTTAGCAATATCTTACTTAACTCCTCTTCCAGATTCCCTTCTAGAAATCATAGCCTACAACCACAATAAAAGGGATGGATAAAAAAGGACACATAGAGTTAACACAAGGTACGACTTCAAGAAAACCAAACGATGTAAGAATTTACTAAGCATCACATAGCGTCTAATTCATAAGTGTGGCGCGCTTCACAATTATTACAAGACTCTACATGGACATTGTTTAATAGGACATAAATCCTAAGATTACTCAACCGTATGCTATGATAAAATGTTTGTCACGACCATATAGAACCCCCAAGACGTAACCGTTGTATTAATCCTCTAAGAGGTCTTAGACTAGCCCTTTGCATAAATCATTACAAATCATAGGTAGAGAAAAAGTGAAAAAATTTAATACTTTTGCATATGAAGTATACTTAGACTTTTCACGTATCGTATATGGAGTTTACATAAAGTCCTAATTTATGAAGTTTACATAAACTTCTCAATAAGTATAGTCAATTCATTTAAGTATTCTAATATTCTCACATTTAACCATCTTATAGAGAAATACAAAGTTCGGCATAACCCTTAACATTAGTACAATATACCACATATAGACTTACAACAATAGTGTAAAAGATAAGCAAAGAACACGTGACTTTAGACATAGCAAATACAACTGAAGATAGAGAAATGGCATCATCCTTTAATTGAGGACTCACTAAAAACTTGGTAAAAGATCCAAGTCTTCCTTGCAAATGGCCTTGAAGCACCTCAATGGCCCGAACCTACATATATGTAGAAATATAAAGAATATGGGTTAGTAATTACCACATGTACTAAGTATGGAAACAAATGTAATTAAAACAATTGAAAGCATGCACAAAAGGGACCATTTTTTTAAAAACATGCTAAGTCATTTCGAAAGCCTTGATGCACACTCAAGAACATATACAAGTCAATGATCATGAGAACATAAAGACATGTTCATACATACAACAATAACCTCATCATAAATTCATATCAACATTTAATGTATAAGAGTTCGTATGATCAAAACATACAAGACTCTTACTCACAATGTCATCCAAAACATACAAGTACAATGCTCATCCCATAACCCTACATAATCAAGTAAACTAGAAAAGGGATCATAAGTAATACCTTGACACATATAAGATAATATCATGTGTATTCATCATAATACATAACAATTTTGTCCAATATCATAGTCATATCACAATAAGGCACACAAGGGAATCACTTCCAACCTTGCATGATCATCCCTCTATCATGACCTCAAATTCAACATACTCATAATATTCCATGATATTCATCATATCGTCATATTCTTGATATTTTCACATCATCATACTTAAATTGAACATCATAAACAAGAATGGACCAACATAATTGAAGTAGAGAAATCATAATGTGGAAAGTCTTATCAATGGCTTCCATGAATCCCCTTCAAGATCTTACCCTCAATTGAACAACTTTCAACCAATAATACAATCATCATCATCACATAATACTGAATAAAGAAAAAATATATTCAATTCCAATAACCCTAAATATCTACAAGTGCAATTCATAGCTAGGGCTAGGGAAAAAGGTTCATTCATGAATCTTCCATGGAAAATAGGTAAAATTCTAAGAAACTACAATATTCAACTAATAAACAATAATAATGTTTCAATAAAAACCAAAGTAATAAAATACTAAATCAAATTGAAAGGCAACCCACGAAATTTGATGAAAACCCAAGTTTTAGACATCTTTTAAAACCAATTTGTAAACGCCTATTGGGAAACGGATCCCAACAGTGAATAGCTTACATACCTTAGAAATCCTTGAAAAAGGATGGATAAAAACGTGAGTCTTGGACACCTAGTGAACCTTGAACCCTGGCCTTAAATGTAGAGTCATTGAAATAGAGAGAGAAAGTAGAGTGAAGTGAGAGTGCATTGGGTTTGGGAAATAATGAAATGATTAGTTAGTTTACAAAGGTTTAAATATTTTATAGTCCCTAAATAAACTAACTATAACTAAACCCTGAATTAGTTTATTAATTAATTATCTAATTTCCCTAAGCTTAATAGATATTAGGTAGTGCACCAGGGGTCCAATAAACGACTACCAATCAACGACTCGTCGACCAGACCAAGGACCTTGCTAGTAATCTACGGCTCTGGTTGGAGACTCGTTTTTGGAGACTCTTGGTTCTTATGCTTAGTATCAACAAATGACACAATCGATGGAGTGTCGTCCAAACGATAACTCGTCGTTTCGTCTCGTGGTTGCACACTGCCACAAGACAGGGTCCTCCTAAAGAATCCTTAGGTTTGTCCTTGGAGAGTCGTACATGAACATTTCAACCCTAAACACACTCTAACATGTATTCTAAACCTTTGTACTAATTTACTTAATTGAAACTCTTTAAATCCCTTAAAACACACCAAGGCACACTAGCTCACCCTCGCAAATCTTCGGAATTCATTGTCATTTCTTGGCTTTTTGATTCTAATACTTCCTAATTAGGTTGAATTCATTAATTTAGGATTAGAATAACTGTTTTAAGGCCTAATTCATCAAGTGCAACTCTAGACTAATTCATGGACTTCTGGAGAGTTATACTCATAACCGTCTTCAATTATATAACCCAAGATACCCAGAGGCTTAAGCTTCAAGAACTTAGTGAACATGTTATGCTCATTTCCGATCATAAAAGAACCCAACAAAGGACAGAAGAAGACATCTGACCCTACATTTCCACCCATCGTAGGTGTAGTTCTAGCAGTAAAGGTGTTTGCTTGAATTTTAGTAGGTTGAAGCACTCCAAGACCAGCCGTCCTTTTCAAGAACACACTGATCTGTTGATACTCTCAAACTTACTTCTCAAATAAGAAGTAAAGCGTCGTGTCAAGTAAATAACCCAACTAGTGAGGTCGGGATCGTTCCCACGAGGAAAATAGTTTAGACTTAACTTCAATCTATTATTACTATTGTTCAGTCAATTACTTTCTTGGAAAGCATAAAATGATAAAAGGGGGGGTTTCAATTCCTAAATAAATGAAAATAACTAGCGAAATAAAAGGAGACAACTAACAGCTTCGAATTTTGGAGTTTAATCAATTAATCAAAGAAACTAGGGTTTACGTGTTCCACACAGGTTCATAACTTGATATGTCTAACTATTACAATTCTTTCCTAGTATTTTGCATGTAAAGTGATAAGTTATGTATTTCTAAATACTTGGTCCGGCATCTAGAAAATTTTACTCCGCACCTTGGTCCGGCTACTTGTGTTGTTATCCTAACCCTTATCTTTACCTTATATTAAGCATCGTATTCGATATTTGACTAAGTTATTACCTCATAACAATCAATACTAGCCTATTAGATAGTATACACTAAATCTATGTTGATAATTCTTTTCCTATTATCTACCTCCTTGGTCCGGCAAGTAGCATTAAGGCGAGTTCTAACGTTGTCCATCCGTTAAAAAGACTTCTAAGCGAAAGAATTATTAATACATGCAAGACACTATTCTAGAATTGTTATTTTAGTTAGGTTTTACCTCATTATTTGCCTATGGTTCCCACAACCCTAGTTATGGAGTTTAGTTACCCATAGTCATAATCACAATATTCAAATATATGGTATAAGAATTCATGTACTTACTTCAATGAGAAATAGTAAAATCCGAAAGTTCGCTTGATTAATCAACAAAAATCACCAACAATCAATTTAAAGAATCTCAAAATAATCAAGAATCTAACAATAATCAAGGGCCTAACCAAATAATCCCGAGTCTATCCTCAAAAACGAGGTTTTTCGAACTATTTATAGAAAATAAAAACCTAAATAAACAAGGACTCTATTTTCTGGAAATCTGTCAAAAACGCAGCAGGATCGACGGACATCGCGATGGATCGTTGTGGTCACGACGGATCATCATGGACTCCGTCGTCCCATACTTGATGAAATTTCTTCTGCTGCTCTCTTCATTACCCTTGACGGCAGGTATGACGGATCGTTACGAGCACAACGGTCCGTCGAGGGTCTCCGTTCCAAAACACTTGAACTCTTGGAATATGGGTACTGGGGCTACTTCTCTGCTCTTCATGACGAACCTACAGGACGGACCGTCATGTCTACGACAGTCCGTTACGTTTTCCGTAACCCCACACTTTGTCAGACTTTCCCATCTTCCTTAAGCAGCTCCACTATGCTGCCACCTACGGACCATCACAAGCATGACAGACCATCACAAGCTCCGTAGGTGGTCTCTTCTGCATTTCTTTGCTCAAAAACCTCCGCATTCATCTTTGGACAGATTTCCTGCAAAAAAGGAGAAACTTTTATAAAAATTAGCACAAAAAGGCTTTTGGACACACTAAACTTAAGGAAAAAGTATTAATAATACTGTGAAACCATGGTATATCAGCTAACACCGGATCAATGAAGGGAACAAGCGTGGTCTCAACTTACACCTCTTACTCTTGTTTATTATCCTCAACATATTCTTTTATCTCCTCATTATGGACTTGTGGGATTTCATTCAAAGGAACATTGTTAATTAGTGCCTCATTCCTAGCAAGAGCAACTCTCCCATGACCTTTACCCCTAGATATTCATCAACCCCTACCTCGACCGCAATCTCTCATACAAGGTTCCTCAGCCAGAGCATTTACAGGATGTGCTAGACGAACACAGTTGATCCTTGTAAAAATGATATGCGGACAGCAGAGTAAAGGAGGTTAGATAAATACTGGACCCAAGTTATATCACAAAGAAGACAACAGAAAAATATAGAAAAAATGTCACAACTCAGACCATTGTAAAAGTTTCCCCGTAATTTTACTCGATACTCTATTAGACTTGTTTCTGTACATCAAGATCAACGAACCTAGGCTCTGAAACAAACAATGTCAAAACTCAGACCATTGTCATTGGCAGCCACACTAACCATTCGATGGGAGAACCACTACTAAAAACCCAATTACTAAACTAAACAACAAAATAAGGTGATTAAGTTATGGAACCAAGTTATATCGAAATGTGGCAACTAATTACAATTAGTTAAGTAGGAATATGGCAGACGATCCAAAGCACACATCGCAGTTGTATCATTGAAATCATAAATTTACATCATGATTTGATGGCACGCATCATTCATCTATCTCGTTTGTATAGGTGTGATGAATAATGCAATATTCATGTGTATACAAGTAACATAAGGAAGCAAGAACATGCATACATCACACAACATAGTTTCACAATAATCCCCTACCTCAAAACAAGCTTGAAACTCTAAGAAACTTGATCACTCCCTTTTTCAGATTCGTTCTGCTTGTTCTTAGTCTACAAATAATCACGATAACACGAGAATCAACAAATAGTCTCTAATTACGCAAAAATATAACAATTTTATAAACCCGACATACATCCATGACACCAACTAACTAATTTTCGGTTGTTTCAACCATTGATTCTGTATCAAATCCCTTCCCTATCATTATGAACTCACTCTTTTTCCTTCTACTGATAGAAAAATGCATTCGGAAGTGATATTTTTACACGTAACATCAATAATGGTGAAAATGAGTAGGATTAGCCTGGTGTTCATTACATAGCTGAAAATTTTCAAAAATGTATATTACGGTATCATTAATGACTTTAATTCGCGTCCTTCCCTCCACAACGACACCTATCGCGCTACAGCAGCAGCGCCAGAGTGGTAGTATCCCTGCATGGGTTGAATTTTTGAACCATTGAGCTATATTAAGAATTTCCAAAAACCCAATTCACAACAAACCTCCAACCCATGATGAACTCAATATAACATTTACGCTAAGTTCGATTCCCGAACATTTTCTCCCTCAAAATCTATTTCGTATTGTCATACAGTTTGTTAACGAGTTACTTTAGTACTCATGTAATTATAATCATAAATTTTTCACCTAATTGCTACCATATTTCTTTAATATACATACTTCGATTTCCTCCAAATCAGGACAATGTTTTAAAATCAAAATTCTATGAAAAAGATTTTCGATCCCAAATTTGATCTTGTTGGCTTTTCTATAACGACAAAACCCGGTCATTAAAGATTAATGTTTGGCCTAATAAAAAAACCTTTCCTCCATGCCTTTTCCAAATATAAATATATGCTCAAATTCCGCGATTAAACACAAATAAAATGTTGATGTAATCAATGACATTATAAAAATGTAGTTTTACCTTACAACAAGCAAATAAAACATAAAAAATATTATTTAATTAATTATAATCAAAAATCAAATTAAACTTTAATATAATCATGAATTAGGAAACTAATTAATGATAACTAATAAAAAAAGAAAAACTCATGTAGCAACTACCTTTATATATATTATTTAATAACTACTAAAAAATAAGGTGTTCACTCGTCCATGACCACAGAATCCTCACCAATGTAGTGATCCACATTCCTAGAGGATGTGCGAAGATATTTGGTACATCCATGTGTATGATGTAAACTTGATTTTTAATGATATAATTAGCTTTAAAAACATTCTCTTTCTTCAATAGTGATCCTTTGTAAAGATCAAAAAAACTTTTAGGAGTACAACAATAACGTGCATAATGACCTTTTCCACAATATCGAAAACAACCTTCCTAGTTGCTTCACACTTCTCAACCTTTCATTTTTTCCTTTTGATGGTTATTTTAATATTATGAATTATTAACACCAGTAATAGAATTTTATTGTTGACCATAATCAAGACAACGTCCATGTCCATGTCCACGTCTGCGATAACGAATAGGGCTACAACTTTTTCCACACATAGAATGGTGCCTCATTCACTTCAAAAAGTGGTTCAGATCCTGTAGGCCGATTCTAATAATTTTACATTAATAAATCATTATTTTTCTTAGCGACTAGAAGATGAGATATTAGTTTAGAATAGTTTTTTGAATCTTTCTCGATACTGTTGCTGCAGGAGAACATTCGAGGCATAGAAAGTCCAGAACTTCTTTTCCATCATATAAATTATTTCACTAAATGTGTCTCCACATAGTTTCAACTGAGAAGTGATGTTTGACATGGAAGAATAATACTCTTGTATAGATTTAAAGTATAGTATCCATAGCTACATCAAATCATATCGTGTCCATCTTGAAATTTTCAGATCATAAGATACTCCAAACAACAAGTGGATACATAAATGTGATATATTTGATTTTAAGAATATCGTTAAGATTTTGTCGCAAAAGTATCATTTCCCATACATTGTTCTTCTATAACTCTCTATTTTCTTCTTTTAGGGAGTTTCAAAGACCCATTGCATCAAGTTGTATTGCAGCATCTAACACCCATGAAAGGTAGTTTTCTCAAAAACTATGAAAGCCATCAAACTCTAGATTTCATAGATCATTCACTAAAATTGAAAGCAAAAGAAAAACAATACCTTACTAGTTCTTAAGACATAACGTTCACTTTTTTAGATGATAGATTCTTTTTGTGATAACATGTTATGATACCATAGAAGAACAACAAGAACCAGAAGAATGAGGATTCAGAAGGAGAAGATGTAAAAGAAGAAGAAGAAGAAGAAAAAGATAATGATCAGAAGAAGAACAGGAAGATTCAGAAGAAGAAAATTTTAATAAATAAGAACAAGAATAATAGTAACAAGAAAATCAAAAGAAGACGAAGAAGATTCAAAATATGATTAACCAGCATAAGAAGAAGAAGAAGAAGAAAAAGAAGATTCTGAAGAAGTAGAGGAGGAAGAGGAATAAGAATGTAAGGTAGGCATCTTTCATTTAAAGGAAAAATTACACCTTTTAATTAAAATAAAACTCATAATTACCTAATTTCAAGAGTTAACCTTCGATATGGATAAATTGTTCAATTCTATTGAATGTATAATGTCTGATTATATTGATCTTAAAAACTATAAAATTGAATCTAAAAAATAATAAATCCCTATAAAACCAGGAAAACAAACTTGAAAAACTGAATCTTAATATGAAATCTGATATTTTGAAGTTTTTTATTATGAAAAAGGAAAATGAGACATGGGTGACAGTAAGAGAAATTGAATCATCTTTGACGAATCATAAAATTTACTTTTTGTATGAGAAAGAAAAGATGATAAAATTCGAATCCAAGTGTCTAGGTTGAAAATAGACCTTCAAAGAGATAATACATGGAGAAAATCTTTTAGAATTATTAGCATATTGAGTGGTTGGGTTCATAATCAGAAGACTACATTGACTTCCATATAGAAAATACTATCTCTGTATATTTATACTATATTTCAGTAAATTAGTCATCTGAATATCTAGTGTCGAATCGCTAGTTATATTAGAAAAAAAAACTAAATTGGCAAATGAAATTTACTATAAACATGTTGATAGAAACATGTCCGCTAACTTGTTGCGTAGATGGATGAGAAGAAATCTAATTCACCCTTTTGATCATAAGAAATGACCCAAACTTGTCTGCGTTTCTACAACTAATCGTTATGTTTTTTTGCATGTGAAGGTGAAATTAAGAAGGTAATATTAATTTATAGATATTGATTTCTTAAGGTATATGACTGAAGAAAAATAAAAGTTTCTTTTACTCACTTCACAAAAGGGGAGAAGGCATCATTTAGAGATGAAACGGACGATAAAGTATATGTATAAAGGGCAAGCCAGTGAGATTATTTTGTTAAAAAATATGAAAATAAATAAAGGACATGATATCTGTTGTGAGTTTTTGAGGAATACTCAATTGTCATTCAATAATATACTCCAAGAAATTAAAACAAAGAAAAATGATTAAAAAATTGTTCCTAAGAGATGAACCATGTTGATCTACATGCATTTTCAGAAAAATTGATACACAAATGCACAGGTTGAAGTAATGTCTTCACCAATAAGATTGTTTATGAAAAAAAATGTACTTCAATCTATATATGAAGTTGTACAAGCTTATCTCAATAAATAAAGGGTTGAAAAAATAGAAATCATTTGTTAGTTGATACAATTATTGCCACACTTCCCATCATTCTTTTCGCTATACAATCTCGGTGCCTTCGACTTTATTCTACCCCCATGAAGTATTTTTCTTATTATTACTCAAATGTTTATTCATCATTTAGTATGGCTTTGATCTTATGTAGAACATTATATTGAAGTACAACAGAATTACTATGTTTATTTTAAGGACTCATGTTCTTGCTTTGTAATACATTATTAAGTTGCATGAAGTTGTAATCATAAATATTGTCTTGGTGATAGGTTTAGTGGTCAGGAGTAGTTTAACTAATAACTCTAGCTACTATGTTAAAGGATTGCAATAGTTATTCATTGATACCAAAAAAAGGAAGATAAGAATTATGAAATTTTAAAACCTATTGACTAACGTATTTCATTATGGTATTTTATGTTTCAAACTACATTTAGAGTTATTTGAATGCACAAAGACAAGAGGTTTTTCATCATCAAAAAAGGAGAATTCATTTGGATTTATTCATCTGTGATGATTTACAAAGAAAGATGAATTACATAAGTCAACTTCATGCAAAGATACAGTATCAAGGAGAACTTAAATTTGGGGAAATCTTTTAAAATTAATAAAGACAAGCATGTTCAAATTAATAAATGAATATTATTTATTTCTTGTTAAATTATTAGGATATTAACATCGTGTGAATTAAATATATGAGAAATGAGTTTGAATTAATACCGCCGAGTTTGCGTGATTCCAAGTTTATATTAGTGAGTTTTGCCCATTGAACATTGGGTTGTTTAAGTAAGGAAAGTTCGATTAAGATTTTTGAAGAGTATTTTTGTTTTTTTCTTTACCAATTATTTCATTTATTTTTAGGAGTTTATTAGGGTATAATATTAATTAAATCAGTTTATTCAATTGGAAATTTAATAAAGGGATTGGAGAATAGAGAAAAAGAAAGAAAGGAGAAGAACGTTCAAGATTGGTCGATTTCTTGGAAATTTGAGTGATGAATTTTTAAGGGATGATCCTTAAGATGTATGTGAGACTACATATTGTTAGTTTATTTCACCCAACGCGCCAATCAAGATCCAATTCAGTAAAGTATATTACATTTGAAAGTAAATCATTTGAGTTCTTGATGAAGTTTATTTTAATTCTTGTGGTTGTGTTATTGAAGTCATCTTGAGATTAAATTCATGTTTTCAGGTGTAAATTTTAGGTGAATATAGTATACATTTAGGGTATAAAGGATTCTATGTATTTGGAAAAAGAACCAAGTGAAATTAGAGACTTTAGCGATGAAAAATGAAAAAAAAAGTTGGGGAGCACTTGGGTAGGGCCCTAGGGTGTCACCCCTCTCAGAGATCCAACAAGGGGTCTTTGAATTTTAACCTCTTGCGCACCATGCCGGCTAGTACGCCCCAAACCACTTTGGTATTTTAAGGGCTAGTGCCCCCCCCCCCCCCCCCCCCCC
>NC_028644.1:13944308-13948973 GCF_001406875.1 Solanum pennellii | reverse complement strand
CCCCCCCCCCCCCCCCGCCTATTCGAGCGGTAGGGATGTCAGTTCTTTCCATTCTTCCCATCATTAAGTCCTAGTTCTTTAGCAATATAACTATGTTTTCTGGTTAATTTAAACACTCTGGGTTCGTATAAACATAATGAAATAATCCAATCAACATGAGATCATTTACAATGAATACATACTTCTATTCAACAAATGTTAAGATTAAAGTTTAGAAGTTATAAACAAAGTCAAGAGAAGTACATAATTTGTTTCAAAATTCATTCAGAAAAAGTTCACATTGTTTTATGACTTATGTTTTCTCTTAAGCAAAGAGTAAAGAGTTGAGTTTATTTATTCAAAGATTATACGTAACTAAGTATTCCTAGGAGTTTAAAATGTTTTCACATAGGAACAATAATGGGAAACATTGATTTCCAAGTGCTCTTTTAATTTAATTTTTTACTAATTATCAAATATCAAAGAAAGAGTTTTGTTTTTACAAACACATTTTAAGTATATTTTGGGAGTAGCATTGAGCACCAATATGGGGACGAGAGTTGATAATAACTTGAGTTTCCATAAATCATGCAGCCATCATTGGTAGTAAAAGATCATACTTTTTAGTTGATTCCTTATTGCTTTTAACCATAGACTAGTGGATCCACCTATTTAAGGGGTTGTATATGATGACATAGTAGAGGAAAATTTTGGAAACGTGGACAAGACGATATACCAGCACTTAGGGTCATAGTGGTGGTTATCGGTTAGAGAAACTCCCATATTAACTATATTACTTTATTATATTATAATAGTTAAGTTTGTTATTGTATTTCTTTAACAAATTAGGATGATATTTACTTCTCTTAATGCTTTGTATAAATTGCACTATTGTTGTTGTTTTACATTGGATTTGAGTTAAATATTCATGAGTTGAGAAAAGTCAATGTAAGTGCTTCTCTCATCTTTTTTCATGTTTATTTTATGATTAGCATTCCACTCGCATACTCATACATTCAATTTACTGATGTCACTTTACCTGCATAATATTATAATGCAAACACATGTAACAAGGATCAACATCCAGTTGCTTGTTTATCTAGTTGATCACTCATAGTGAATTTGTGAACCTCCTTGCTTTTGGAGGATCATTTTCATATTTGTTTAGGTTTTCAGTTGTTAGAACAATTGGGAGTTTTGTCTCAACATCCCTCTTTATTTAGATTCTTCATAGACAAATAATTCTACCTTTGGTCTTATTCATTTAACTTGTATGCATTTAAAACTCGAATTGCCATTTTGGATAAGTTATTATCTCTTAATTTATTGGGTGAGTTATATTTTTATGTTTATGCCTTTCGTTAAGTAGTTAGTCAAGCCAGGGGTTTTCTTAGGGGCCATAAATTTATTTTCGAGTATTAGTCGTGCCCAGGGTGTACGCTCGGGGTGTGACAAAAAAAATTAATGAACTTTGACATTATGTGTTAGAATATTATTTTTGTGTGATTAAGTCTTAATGTAATCTCAATTTAGTGAGTTATAAACTGAATAAGGAGTCTTTTCTTCACGTTAGGGTAACTCTAAGAGTTGGGAACAAATACTTTGGGAGGTTTGTGTCGATGTTTATTATTTAGATTAATTTACTAGGATTGCAAGAGTTGTAATCTGAATTAGTAACTTAAAGTTTAGGAATTAGAGTTAGCTCCAAAGATTAAATTATTTGTAATATAAATCAACAAATTGATGTTTATGAATTAGTTTTAATTCATTAGGTTACAGAGTTGGTAATTTTATAATTATTAGGATCGGTTATTTGGTTAAGTTTGAGTTAAATCCTACAGGAAATATGTCCTAAGTTTCTACACCTTTTGAGCAGATTTTTTTTCACAGAAAAATATTGTGTTGATTAATTATTGCTCTAACTATTTTATTGGAATATGTTAGACAACCTGTTTTACTCATACATGAATATAGAGTAAATTAGTTGATCGTGCAAAACAACAATAGACAACGCAAGAACAACATAAAATGAACATAGAACAAGATATTATAATTCCTTAAATTTGTTCTTATACATAGGTCGATCCACCAAATCAAAAATTTTTAAGGACCAAAAAATTATATAATGAGACCCCAAACTGTTTTGGAATGATAACCTCCTATTTGGGTGTTAGGATTTTTGCACGATTTTGTTTCTCCCTCCATTCCATATGAATTTAAGTTTTCAGCATTTTTCATTTTTCAAAGTAACTTAATTGTATAGTTTTCAAGAATATTTTAGAGTGTCCTTCCAATTTTATCGTTCATTAGTCAGTATAGGAATTAGAGATTAATTAATATTTCTTTATTTTAATTATAAATTTGACAATAATTAACAAGTGTAAAAAATTGAAAAAAGGTTCAATTTATGTCTTTATCTAATTTTCATAAAGGGTGTGAAAAACCTCTAAATTTAAGTTAATATGGAATAAATGGAAAACCATATTTGATTATTGACTTTCTAATAAAAAAATTTAAAGCATTATTACAATTACTTTTATATTTATTTGAAAGGAAACTAGTATTTGATTCTATATTTTGTATTGTTTTATTTTGGGAAAATTTTGAGATCTACAAATAAAAGATCATTATTCTTATAGAAAACAACAAATCACTAGCATCCACAATGTAGTCGTTAAAAAAAATTTTTTATTAAGAGAATTAGGTATTTTACCCGCGCGAATAAGAAATTTTTTTAACCTTTTGAACGACTTTACAAATAGTCGACTGTTATATGGAAAAAAAAAATACTTTTTATGTGTTTGTACAACATTCTTAAGGAAATTAAATGATTTGACGTTATCACATCCAAAAAATTTAAATATATAATTAATTATTTAAAATATCTTGATATTTAATTATTTTAATATTTTACATAATATCATATTATGTGTTTGATAATATAATTTTCTTGTTAAAATTTAATCATGTATATATATAGATATTGAACATCAGTTTTTTCTTTTCTTTTTATACATGAAAAATAGAGAATTAGAAAATTTTATGGTCATCATAACTCCTTCCGTAAGAATACTTATATGAACTTTTCTTTATTATCTGTATTTGTTATAAATGAGATAAGACCTTTAAAAATATATATTGCCATAACATAAATAATGTATGTTTAGAGACAATTTACTTTTATGAGGTCAAAGTTCCCACTTTTTCTTATTATTACTTTGTTATTATATTAGAAAAATTATAGAATGAGAAAAATATATTTGGTATAATAGCAAAATAATATTGTTGACCCTTATAGAAATTCATTCTTCATTAAAGTGCATAAGGCCTTTGTTGATGCTATACCAATGCAACTATATGACTTTTTCAAGAATATCTATGTATGAGTATTGTATTATGAAAGTAAACATAGATTAATATGTTGGATTCCATAGTCATGGTAAAGAAACATTTTTTAACATTAGAAATTAAAAACTATTCTATACCTAAATAATTTGAACGCTCAGCAATGACTTGGGAAATGAAGAACAACAAAATATATGTTGTAGACATATCTTTTGTAACTTAATATATTACTTTTATTTGGAGTAGGTTTTATTTAATATTATTCAAATTAATCTTGACTAAAATAGTCATAACTTACGCAAATAATATTTCGAAGAGCCGAATGAGAAAGGAAAAAAACTTTAAAAGGATGAAGATCTTAGTCATAGTGAGATTTTATGCTTACCAAACAAAAAATAACAAATACAATTGTAAGGATAAAACAAAACAGTGAGAAAAAATATATTAAAAAGGAGTAACATGGGAGATATCCAATGATGACAACAAATCATTCTAACCAGAAAAGTTCTTATGATTTGAAATAACATAACATAAAAGATTGATTAACACTTCAATCATAAAGTACTCATAATATCAACAGATAAAATTTACGAAAAATAGACAATAAGATGAAAACCAAAAAATATGGGTATACAAAGTTATAAACTCTTTGAGGATTTTCTGAATAATAGAAAATCGTATAGTTGTTTCTGAAGGAATAACGTCGTTGATGAATAAATTTGAGTTTTGTAAGGGGTTTTTAATATACCTTGAACAATTTTAGTAGAGAAAACTTGCTTTAATATTGAATTAACATTCATTATTTAACTTGTATTAACAAAAACTTATAACAATAACTTTTCATAAACATAAACAACAAAGTTTAAACAATATATTCAAAAACATCATTTAATAATATAAGCATAATCTAATGATTGAAAAAAAACATACTATGATATGCAAAAATAGAATGATATAGAATAAAATATTGTTGAGCCCATTGAATTCACAATGTAGAACTTTCTATATAGACAACATAGGGTGGCGTAAAAATATGATTATTTTGTCTTATCGAAAGGTCCCATCTCTTTGGAAGAGCTACAACCCTTCAGAAAGGTCACAATAACTCATAAAACTCGCAACTCTTCATAAAGTTACAAATTTTCATAAAAATCACAATTTTTCTTATAAGTCACAACCTTTCACAAAATAAGTTATTGCTTCTCATAAAAGTCACAACTTTTCATGAAAGAGGAAGGCTACTTTGAAAATAAGAAAAATATAAAGAGAATATTGGTTTTTGCTGGCTCCACGTAGGAGGGCCTAGGATTGTATTATATATATATATATATATATATATAC